>NC_086107.1:101497335-101499835 GCF_963921235.1 Mobula hypostoma
ACAGCTACAGAGAAGGTGCGGGGCGGATGAACAGTAAGGTGCAAGATCATAACTTGGTAGATCGTGAAGCCAAGATGCATCTTATCGTAGAAATGGTCCATCAAGAGTCTGATAACAGCCGGATAGAAGCTGTTCCTGAGCCTGGTCGTACTGTGCATGCTTTCAGGCTTTTGTGCCCTCTGCCCGATGAAGGTGGAGAAAGAGAATGTCTAGAGTTGGATATGCTGGCTGCTTTACTGATGCAGCGAGAAGTACAGACAGAAACAGTAAGTGGGAGGCTGCTTTCCGTGATGTCCGCGACCCTCTGCGGTTTTGTGCTGTCAGCTGCAGAGCAATGGCAAACCAAGCAGGGATGCATCTGGACAGAATGCTTTCAATGGCGCATCCAGTGTGGCGAGAACAGGTCACAGGGGAATGGGACTGACGAGGTTGCCCCAAGAACCAGCATGGACTTGATGGGCTGAACGGCCTCTGAAAATGAGTCCGCTCCCCCCCCCCCCCAGCACAGCTCCGTGCCACGTGCTCAGGACATGAGGCTCATCTCTGGAGCAGCACTGGGTTGGGGGAACGGAGATGTCTTCACTGGGGATCAATTCCACTCACTGGCAGCTGGATTCAGGGCCCCTGCCGGAAACGTGAGCATTGGGCTAGGGGTGTGGGACTGGGGCCATCAAACTCTCACCTCGTCCATCTCCCTAGCGGAATCAATCGGAATCAGTCACTGACATGCATTGTGGAATTTGTTGTTTTGTGGCAGCAGGTACAATGCAGGGATAACAAGTGACTGTAAACCACAATAAAATTAAATTATAAATACTGCAAAAGGGGAATAGGGAGGTTGTGTTCATGGGTTATACATTGTTCAGAAGTCTGGTGGTAGAGGGGAAGAAGCTGTACTGAAACCTGAATTGCTAAAGCTGTTTGTAAGGAGTTTTTACATCCTCCCATTGATGATGTGGGTTTCCTCTGAGTGCTCTGTTTTTCTCATTCGTTCCAAACCGAACGTTTGGTTCAGTGAATTGTGGCAGTGCTTGTGGGCTGCCCCCCCAGAAAAATCCTCCGACTGCGTTGGATGCAAAACGACTCAGCTCACTGTATTATAGGCATCCGTTAGTCTTGTGAGACCATGGATTTGCGCCTTGGAAGGTTTCCAGGGCGCAGGCCTGGGCAAGGTTGTATGGAAGACCAGCAGTTGCCCATGCTGCAAGTCTCCCCTCTCCACGACACCGATGTTGTCCAAGGGAAGGGCACTAGGACCCATACAGCTTGGCACCAGTGTCGTCGCAGAGCAATGTGTGGTTAAGTGCCTTGCTCAAGGACACACACGCTGCCTCAGCTGAGGCTCGAACTAACGACCTTCAGATCACTAGACCGATGTCCAGTGGTGGGAATTGAACCCGGGTTGCCTGTACTGTGAAACATCGTGCTAACCACTACGCTGCGTGCCATCCCTGGTGTTGGGACAGCCATCAGGATAACTTGAAGCTGTGAAGAAGGGATGTGAAATGCCGACTGCCCCTTTGTTCAGACATTTCTCCGCTCTGGTACGGAGTTAGGAACAGCTTAGGCTGCCAGGGCAGTTACCCTAACACTGTTTAGAAGTGACCACGTACCATCAGGCTCAAGGACAGCTCCCATCCCACTGTTATCAGACTTGAGAGTGGATCTTTCACACAATAAAGGATGAACTCTTGATCTCCCAGTCTACGTCCACCTGCACGCCACTTTCTCTGTGTAACACTATCTGGTTTCTCTTTGTACTACCTCGACGTACGTATGGAAAGATCTCTGTGGGTTGCACACAAACTAAAGCCTTTCACTGTATCTCAGTACATATTACAATAATGAGCTGATTACCAGTTCCAACTCTTGGTAACGCATCGTACTCCGGGTGCAGCCTGATGCAGTGGAGCAGCTCCCACTCCCAGCGCCTCTGGTTGATTCTCTCTCTGCCTCAGCTCAGTCCACACCACATGGGCAACAATAACTCCGAACAACACATACCAACGTTGCTGGTGAACGCAGCAGGCCAGGCAGCATCTCTAGGAAGAGGTACATTTTAATTCCACGTCCCATTCCCATTCTGATATGTCTATCCACGGCCTCCTCTACTGCGAAGATAAAGCCACACTCAGGTTGGAGGAACAACACCTCATATTCCGTCTGGGTAGCCTCCAACCTGATGGCATGAACATCGACTTCTCAAACTTCCACTAATGCCCCACCTCCCCCTTGTACCCCATCCGTTATTTATTTATATACACACATTCTTTCTCTCACTCTCCTTTTTCTCCCTCTGTCCCTCTCACTATACCCCTTGCCCATCCTCTGAGTTTTCTCCCCCCTCCCTCTTTTCCTTCTCCCTGGGCCTCCTGTCCCATGATCCTTTCATATCCCCTTTGCCAATCACCTGTCCAGCTCTTGACTCCATCCCTCCCCCTCCTGTCTTCTCCTATCATTTTGGATCTCCCCCTCCCCCTCCCACTTTCAAATCTCTTAC
>NC_086107.1:105717335-105889835 GCF_963921235.1 Mobula hypostoma
GCTTCAAACAGAGGTTGATAAGAAGCTCTTACAGGTTCAAGTCGCAAACAGGATGTATTTACAAGGTTTATGTGTATAATATACAGCATATGTTGCAGACTATAATTTTATTTCTCTCTGCTGATATGGTTTACACTGCGTTGGTTACTAATATTGTTAACTGGAGTACACTCTACTGAGTTTGGGCAGTCTGGAACAGGTGCTGGGCAGTCCTGCCCAGAGGCTGCAAACTCTACCCACCTCCCTCAAAAAAAAGCACCTTGTTGCTCTTGAGCTGAAATTGCTTTCCCTTTGCCGCTGGCTCTGAGGAAGTTCTTAGCCTCACTGTAGTGGAGAGAAGTCAGTGGTCTGGTCTGCTTTGTACCTGGCTGTACATATTCTCTGTCACTTGTGTCAGGCTCTTGAACCAAAGTGGATAACTTCACTCAACTTCACTTGCCCCATCACTGAAAAGTTCCCGCAACCTATGGACTCACTTTCAAGGACTCTTCATCTCGTGTTCTCAATATTTATTGCCTGTTTATTTATTATTGTCCTTCCTTATTTTTGTATTTGTGCAACTTGGTGTCTTCTGCAGTCTGGTTGAACTCTCAGACTGTGTGGTCTTTCATTGATTCTGTTACGCTTATTATTCTATAGACCTATCGAGTATGCCCACAAGAAAGTGAATCTCTGGGGTATATGGTGACATTCACTTTGAACTTTAATTAACTCTTACCATTTTTCCCCTCTTCCCAGTCCATCATCTGTCCAATGTCACCTTCCTGCCACCACTTCTCTCCCTTTCTGCATCGCTTGATAATTGGATCTCTTCAGTCAGTGAGAAAGGTATCCACCCAAAAAGGCTGGGACATTAAGTTCCCCTGTTAAGGGGCGGAGACACCTCTCTTCCTCATCCCAGTTGGGCTGAGGTAGAGGACGCCCCCAACCCTGAATGGGTCACCTCCATGGGAACCCTCTCGCTCCACAGAATGAGGGGCAGATGATTGCGTTCCTCTGGCCCCAAATCCCATGGTAAATGAGAGCTGACTTCTCTCTGACCTTTTCCCGTGGCACCTTACTGTGAGAAAGCCCAAGTCAGTAACCGTCTCCAGTGAGAGTATGAGTAGGAGAAAGAGTGGAGCTTGTAGTGTTAGCAATGATTTGGTGAGTGAATAGAGGGAGATTGGCTGAAGGCAAAGCCTCAGTGCTTTGTGGAGATCCTTCCAGGAGTGAAAGAAAATGTGAAATAAAATCAGAAAATGGCGGAAATGCTCAGCTGGTCAGGTAGCATATGTGGGGAGAGAAGCAGAGTTGACATTTCAGGTTGATGACCTTTCATCAAAGACCTTCTGATCTGTAGTGCAAACAGTTCTCCTTCCACAGATACTGGCTGAATGCTCCCGGCATTTTCTCTGCCTGATCCCTTTAGGAGCAAGCTGCGGAACACGGAGTTCGGTCTGAGACCCTTTTCCCGGCACTCCCCTCGGGAATGAGGTAACATCGCCACTGGGAAAAGCAACTGGCCCCCCCCCCCCACACACACAACTGGGCTACAGGCCCCAAGGCAGGATGTGAATGGCTTGGATGCCAGGGAAAGTTCTGTCGCTTTTCCTCCCGGTAACATTACTCGGCTGAAAAATTTTTTAAAAACTGCAGATGCTGGAAGTCTGAAATGAAAAGACAATACTGGAAACACTCAGCAGGTCAAGGAATGAGAAGCATTTAGGGGAGATACTGGAATCGATAGGTCCAGGGGCAATGAGGAAGGTTACTGGGGTGAACAGAAGTTGTTACACTGAGACACCCTGGGGCAGGTACACCAGAAACCTGTGGGTCCATGCCAGATATTGAGGTGCATTCAGGGTGTGTTGGAGGGTTATCATCTATAGAAGAGACGCAGGAGATTCTGGAAATCTTGAGCAACACACACAAAATGCTAGAGGGACTCAGCAGGTCAGGCAGCATCTATGGAGGGAGCCCAACACGTTGACTGTTTATTCCCCTCCATAGATGTTGCCTGACCTGCGGCGTAGCTCCTGCATTGTGTGTGTGTGTGTGTTACATCATTAATGGAACATCCCTCACTACAGATGCTGCCTGACCAGCTGAGTCTTTCCAACACGTCCTGCTTCTATTTGACACTGTCCTGCCAACCACAGATTCCTGTGTGAGTCTGTGTGCGTGCGTGCGTGTGTGTGTGTGTGTGTCCGTGCGTGCGTGCATGCGTGCTCATCTTGCTGTTGCAGCCCCTAGTACCCGTAGTACTGTTTCCTGCTCCGATAGCCTCTCTGTCGGTGAGGCCGCAGCTGGCCGTGGCTCCCGGGGCGCATCCAGCCACCACCAAAGCGCCTGCTCTGAGCGTACCTGCCGTTGACCTGTCTTGTCAGGTGATCGCACAGCGGGTACTCCTCGCACTGCTCCCTGTTCACCTCGTATATGGGCTTGACTCGCGCCCTGGAGAACCAACACAGGAAGCAGATAACTGTTCAAGCATTTTGCAGAGAGTAATGTTGAATTTATAAACAGGCTCTTTGGCCCATCTAGTTTGTGCAGGCCGCTTTAGAACGTAGAACAGTACAGCAGTACAGTACCCACAGTGCTTTGTCGGAGTTTCAAAGAGTCGTAGAAAAGTAAGGCACAGAAACAGGCCCTTCAGCCCATCTAGTCTGTGCTGAACCATTTAATCTACTTACTCCCATCAGCCTCCACCTGGCCTCCATACCCCTACCATCCATGAACTGATCTTAACTTCTCTTAAACGTTGAAATCAATCTTGTATGTACGACTTATGCTGGCAGTTCTTTCCACACGCTCACCAGCCTATGAGTGAAGAAGTTTCTCCTCATGTTCCCCTTAAACTTTCTACCTTTCATCCTTAACCCTTGGTTGTAGTCCCACCCAACCTCCGTGGAAAAAGCCAGCTTGCATTTACCCTATATATATCCCTATATATATCCAGACTAAGGAGCTGGTGGTAGACCTGAGGAGAGCTAAGGTACCGGTGACCCCTGTTTCTATCCAGGGGGTCAGTGTGGACATGGTGGAGGATTACAAATACCTGGGGATACAAATTGACAATAAACTGGACAGGTCAAAGAACACTGAGGCTGTCTACAAGAAGGGTCAGAGCCGTCTCTATTTCCTGAGGAGACTGAGGTCCTTTAACATCTGCCGGACGATGCTGAGGATGTTCTACGAGTCTGTGGCGGCTAGTGCTATCATGTTTGCTGTTGTGTGCTGGGGCAGCAGGCTGAGGGTAGCAGACACCAACAGAATCAACAAACTCATTCGTAAGGCCAGTGATGTTGTGGGGATGGAACTGGACTCTCTGACGGTGATATCTGAAAAGAGGATGCTGTCTAAGTTGCATGCCATCTTGGACAATGTCTCCCATCCACTACATAATGTACTGGGTGGGTACAGGAGTACATTCAGCCAGAGACTCATTCCACCGAGATGCAACACAGAGCGTCATAGGAAGTCATTCCTGCCTGTGGCCATCAAACTTTACAACTCCTCCCTTGGAGGGTCAGACACCCTGAGCCGATAGGCTGGTCCTGGACTTATTTCCTGGCATAATTTACATATTACTATTTAACTATTTATGGTTTTATTACTATTTATTATTTATGGTGCAACTGTAACGAAAACCAATTTCCCCCAGGATCAATAAAGTATGGCTATGACTATGACCCTCATAATTTTGTATACCTCTATCAAATCTCCTCTAAGTTCTAAGGAGTAACGTCCTAACCTATCTTACCGATAGTCCACTGAAAGCATCTTGTCCAGATGCATCACGGCGTTGTACGGCAACTGCTCGGCATGTGAAAGCAAATAACTTCAGAGAGCTCAGCACGTCATGGAAGCCAGCCTCTGCTCTACGGATTCTGTCTATACTTCTTGCTGCCTTGGCAAAGCAGCCAGCATTAATCAAAGACCCCAACCACCCTGCACGTTCTCTCTTCTCCTCTCTCCCATTAGGCAGAAGATACAAAAACCGGAAAGCATACACCACCAGGCTAAAGGACAGCTCCTACCTCCTTGTTATATGACTATTGAAAGTTTCACTGGAACAGTAACTTGGGCACTTGACCTCACAATCAACCTTGCATCTTATTGTTTACCAACACTGCACTTGCTCTGCAGTTGTTAAACTTTATTCTGCATTCTGTAGTTGCTCTACACGTGTGTATTCTGGCATGTCGGTCCATGGGCTCCTCTTGTGCCAAAATGAGGCCACCCTCAGGGAGGACGGAGCAATGCCTTATATTCCGTCTGGATTCTATTTCTCATGCATCCCTTTGTACTGCTGCCGCACAACGACAAATTTCACGACACACGGCAGCGATATTAAACCCGATCACAAACAAGAGGAAACCTGCAGAAGCTGGAAATCTGAGCAGCTCACACAAAACGCTGGAGGAACTCAGCAGGCCGGGCAGTGTCTATGGAGAAGAGTGAACAGTCGACATTTCGGGCTGAGACCTCCGTCAGGACTGCAGGAGAAAAGCCAGTCCTGCTGAAGGGTTTTGGCCCAGCATGCCTACTGTACTTTTCCCCATATTAAACCTGATTCTGATAATGAATGTAGAGCACAAAACGTAGAACGGAGAACAGTTGTGGACTGGAATGGTCCCTCAACCCATGAAGCTATGCCAAACTAATTAATTCAGAAATTAAATGAATAACGAAACTAATTCCTGCCTCCGCACTGTCCACATCCCTCCATCTCCTGGACGTTAACGTTCCTTTCCAACTGCCTCTTAGCCACCTCTGTCGTATTTGCCTCCACTACCAAGCCTGCAAGTGCATTCCAGACACCCACAACTCTCCAAAAATGCTTGGCACATCTCCTTATCCCCGCTGAACTAAAATGCATGCCCTCTAGTATTAGAACTATCAACCCTGGGAGAAAGATACCAGCTGTTAACTCTTACCTATGTTCCGTATGACCTTATAAGGAATTCAATGGGCTGGTTTGGAGAATCCCAAGGTCGCGCACTGGCAGCACGTAGAATCCTTGCGTAAGTGGCAGAAAGAGCCCTCCGCACCCCCCACCACCCCAAACACGCGCACACACACACTCACAAAATTCCAACCCTCTGCTTTAGCCCTCTCCTGCTCTATCGGTGGAAGAGTCCGGATTCACACACTGGTCTTACCAGCCACTTCAGAACCCTTTTCAGCAACACTCTCAATCCTAGGGACAGAAGAGGTCCCGCAGATGCTGGAAATCCAGAATAACAAGCACAAGATTCTGCAGTCAGGCAGCATCTATAGAGGGGAATAAGTAGTTGGCGTTTCAGGCTGAGACCATTGTGCCTTGGCTGGAAACACCAAATGTTTGTTCCTCTCCGTAGATGCTGCCTGACCTGCCGAGTTCCTCCAGAATTTTGGGTTTGCTCCTCTCAATCCTGGGGTCTGCCTAAGGAGGAGAATGTAGGAAAAGGTGGCAGCTAATTTGTGTACAATACTCCGAGAGGGAAGGGGGAAGCATGTGTGATTTCTTAACCCTTACCGTCAGATATCTTCCCAGCCCAGAAGAAAGACCAATATCCCAATGCTCAGATGACTACCAAAGGCCAGTCCAGAATTAAACCACAGAACTATCTGGTGCCCCATGTGACTTTATAAAGACAGAATGGCTCTCTGAACAAACCTTTCCCATGGATACCATCGACTTGCAGGTCTCATAAAGGAATACGCATCTCCCCTCCCAAGGAACAGCACTACAAGAGAAAGGAATTACATCAATGAAAGTTGTCCGGTCTTCACAAGAAAATCGTTCCTTCAAAATACACTCAGTGATATCTTAATGCACACCACATCTCTCAGTGCAGCACCTTTAGCTTACAATTATAGCCTCAGTATGGTTCTCAGGGTACCACCCCCACTCCCGTGTCACAGGTTCTGCTGCTGGTTTTAGTCTCCCTGACTCAATGTGTTTCATTATCTCTGTCCCAGTAAACCTGCCCCAGCATGTCACAGTGCCTCTGGATCAGTGGGTCCTAGTGTCCGTCTTCCACTTGGATGTCCCTGCCACAGTTCACCCCGGGGATTCCAGAATTCCTGCCTTGCACTGCTTCCGAGTTCCTATAGCAGTGTGTCTGTGACACAGTTTCTATTTGTCTCAGAGTCTCTGACCCCCTGTGTCTCAACGTCTGACCCACTGTGTCTCAGTGTTCCTGACCCTCTGTGTCACAGAGTCCCTGACCCTCTGTGTCTCAAAGTCTGACCCATTGTGTCTCAGTGTCCCTGATCCTCTGTGTCTCGATGTCTGACCCATTGTGTCTCAGTATCTCCGACCCTCTGTGTCAGAGTTCCTGACCCTCTGTGTCTCGATGTCTGACCCATTATGTCTCAGTGTCCCTGATACATTATGTCACAGTGTCCCTGACCCTCTGTGTCTCAATGTCTGACCTATTATGTCTCAGTGTCCCTGACCCTCTTGTTCACAGTGTCCCTGACCCTCTGTGTCTCAAAGTCTGACCCATTGTGTCTCAGTATTTCCGACCCTCTCTGTCAGTGTCCCTGACCCTCTGTGTCTCGATGTCTGATCCATTATGTCTCAGTGTCCCTGACCCATTATGTCACAGCGTCCCTGACCCTCTGTGTCTCGATGTTTCTGACTCACTGTGTCATGGTGTTCTTGACCCATTGTGTCTCAGTGTCCGTGACCCTCCATGTCCCAGTGTCCGTGACCCTCTGTGTCCCAGTGTTCCTGACTCACTGTGTCATAGTGTTCTTGACCCATTGTGTCTCAGTGTCCACGACCCTCCGTGTCTCAGTGTCCGTGACCCTCTGTGTCCCTGTGTCCATGACCCTCTGCATCTCAGTATCCGTGACCCTCTGTGGTGTGACAGTTGTCCCACAGTGTACTGACAGTAATCCCACCTTCCTCTCTTTGTGTGTCTCTGTGTCGTTGCCTCACTGTGAATTCCAATATCCTGGCTCCAATGTGAGACCTCCTGCCCTACCCATCACATGATTATGTGAAAGCCCGTTAATAAATTCTAACATACCATCATCAATCTCATTGGACTCTGAGGAATCTGCAAAGAGAAAAAACTCTCATTAGTAACATTAACAAATACAACCAACAACTATGAAAATTAATTTTCTTTAAATAGCAAAACCAATTAAAAACACAATATTCAGTGAGTGAGAGCAATCCCTCTGGAATATAGCCTTATGGTCTCAGAGGGTTAAGATGTTAATTGGTCTGTGGTGTTTCTTGTATTTGTGCAGGAAATGGTTTCAGGGGATTTGCACTCCCCAACTTGGCAAAGCCTGAAAATGAAAAGACAGTTCCTTAGAAGGGAGTGTAAATGAAAAGAAAACTTCAGATGAAGTGAAAACAGCGAATGCTGGAAACACTCAGCGGGTCAGGCAGCATCTGTGGGGGAGAAACAGTTCATGTTTCAGGCCCAGGATCTTTACAGATTGTTCTGAGGAAGGGAAGGGCCTCAGACTTGAAACAATAATTGTTTCTCTTCAACGGTTCAAAGATCCAATTTAACGTCAGAGAAATTTATACAATATACATCCTGAAATGCTTTTTCTTCGCAAACATCCACAAAAACAGAGAAGTGCCCCAAAGAATGAACGACAGATAAACACAAGAACCCCACATTACCCCAGCTCCCCTCCCTCCTGCGCGTAAGCGGCAGCGAGCAGCAATACCCCCTCCCCCCCACCAGCAAAAAAATGCAAGCACTTGAGGAGATGTTGCCCGAGAAGGAGCCTCCTGATTACTGATGGAATGAGTGATGCGAATCCCTCTCTACTGTGAGTCATGGTGGACTTGGGGAAAATGGGCAAATCCCTCTCTACAGTGAGCCAAGGTAGACCCTGAAACCCTACTGAAAAGACTCAACATAAGCTCAAGGAACAGCTCCTCATCTTCTTTCGGCTGATGTTCCAACATTTCGAATTCAACCATTATAATTAACTGACTTCCTCCGTCTGAACCAGATCTTTGAACTCATTTCAAATCTTTTACATAATACTTTACTTCTTCCTCCTCTCTCTCCAACCTCCCTTGATAACCTGTCACCACGGCAACCCTAACCTCACCCTATCAGAGATATCCATCCTCCAAACCTCTGCAAAACTTAACTCTCTACCCTTTGACTGGAAACATTAGCACTGTGTTTTTTCTACAGCTGCTGCCTGACCCGATGAGTATTTTCAACTTTTATTTCAGATTTCCAGCATCTGCAGTTGCTTTCGATGTTGAAATGTCTGATACTGCAAAGGCACCTTCACAGCCTCAGGGTGCCCTGAGGCATGCGACAGTTAGTGAGGTGCTGTTCTGGAAGTTCAACGACTAGTTTGTCCCTGCAACTCCAGGCTGAGATGGTACAAAAAGGATCAGACTCCCAGGGATTGAGCACCACGTTATCTCAAGGGAGTGGCGTTATATTTGTCTGTGATGCACTCCACAGGGATATCTCTTGGCATCTGCAGCTGGGTGTCCCTCTGTCTGCCAAAGGAAAATTACATGGGTATCACCTTCCACAACACAAAATGCGCAGAGAAAACCATTCCTTGAAAACATCCATCGGTGGAACAAATTAGGATTCACAGACCTACTCTACCGATAACTAAGGGGTTAATGGAGTTCTCGAGCCCTCCACTGCTTTAAGAAGTCTACACTTTCAGGAGCAGTTATTCCCCCTCAACCGTCAATCTCTTAAACCTGAGGGGATATCTTAACTCAACTTAACCCACCTCATCGCTGAAGTGTTCCCACAACCTATTGACTTGCTTTCAAGGACAGTTTGCCTCATCTTCTTGATATTTATTGCTTATTTATTTAGTTATTATTATTATTTCCTTTAGTATTTGCACAGCTTCTGGTCTTTTGCACATTGGTTAGTTGTCCATCCTGTTGGGTGTGGCTGTTCATTGATACTATTGTGTTCCTTGCACTTACTGTGAACGCACAAAAGAAAATGAATCTCAGGGTTACATATAGTGACTTAAAAGTACTTTGATAATAAATCTACTTTGAACTTTGAAAACTTGTCCTTCTGATTAATGGTCACCTCTCTGCTGTTTGTGGCTGTTGGCGAGGATGCCCGGGGTGAAGTTGTAGCTGCCTCAGCTCCACAGCCCCCTGGGTGAGTGTGTCCGAGCTCAGCACGCTGAACTGCAGATATCAAAGCCAAACCACCAGATCCAAGGCATGGACGTTACCCATAGCTTGTACAATCTGTCGGCTGCTGGACGTGGAAATAACTATCTAGGAAACAGCCAGCACAAAATTAAAAAACTGACGCAGATACTTCTCGAGTAGCGATAGTCTGCACCCAGTCCTGTGGTTCTTCCGACAGAGAGCAACCAGTAACTGACCCCTGACATTAGATGACACCCATGGAGGGACGCAGTTCAGCCCCAGTTACCTTCCCCAACCGTGAGAAAGGCTAGACAGCCTGCTGTAGGACTGCAAACTGTGGCATTCAAATTGACACTATGTCTAATTGAAATGTTCGACACTGGCTCTTCCAAGTCCACCTGAGTCTGAGAAAATATTGACGTCACCTTGAAATAAGGTGTGGCACTCCCTCAGTACTGTCCCTCCGATAGTGAGACACTCCCTCAGTACTGTCCCTCCGACAGTGAGACACTCCCTCAGTACTGTCCCTCCGATAGTGAGACACTCCCTCAGTACTGTCCCTCCGACAGTGAGACACTCCCTCAGTACCGTCCCTCTGACCGTGTGACACTCCCTCAGTACCGTCCCTCCGACAGTGAGACACTCCCTCAGTACCGTCCCTCTGACAGTGTGACACTCCCTCAGTACCGTCCCTCTGACAGTGAGACGCTCCCTCAGTACCGTCCCTCTGACAGTGAGACACTCCCTCGGTACTGTCCCTCTGACAGTGAGGCACTCCCCCAGTACCGTCCCTCTGACAGTGAGGCACTCCCCCGGTACCGTCCCTCTGACAGTGAGATGCTCCCTCAGTACCGTCCCTCTGACAGTGAGATGCTCCCTCAGTACCGTCCCTCTGACAGTGAGACACTCCCTTGGTACTGTCCCTCTGACAGTGAGACACTCCCTCAGTACCGTCCCTCTGACAGTGAGACACTCCCTCAGTACTGTCCCTCCGACAGTGAGACACTCCCTCAGTACCGTCCCTCTGACCGTGTGACACTCCCTCAGTACCGTCCCTCCGACAGTGAGACACTCCCTCAGTACCGTCCCTCTGACAGTGTGACACTCCCTCAGTACCGTCCCTCTGACAGTGAGACGCTCCCTCAGTACCGTCCCTCTGACAGTGAGACACTCCCTCGGTACTGTCCCTCTGACAGTGAGGCACTCCCCCAGTACCGTCCCTCTGACAGTGAGGCACTCCCCCGGTACCGTCCCTCTGACAGTGAGATGCTCCCTCAGTACCGTCCCTCTGACAGTGAGATGCTCCCTCAGTACCGTCCCTCTGACAGTGAGACACTCCCTCAGTACAGTCCCTTTGACAGTGAGACACTCCTTCGGTACCGTCCCTCCGACAGTGTGACACTCCCTCAGTACTGTCCCTCTGACAGTGAGGCACTCCCTTGGTACTGTCCCTCCGACAGTGAGACACTCCCTCAGTACCGTCCCTCTGACAGTGAGACGCTCCCTCAGTACCGTCCCTCTGACAGTGAGACACTCCCTCAGTACCGTCCCTCTGACAGTGAGACACTCCCTCAGTACCGTCCCTCTGACAGTGAGACACTCCCTCGGTACCGTCCCTCTGACAGTGAGATGCTCCCTCAGTACTGTCCCTCTGACAGTGAGACACTCCCTCAGTACCGTCCCTCTGACAGTGAGACGCTCCCTCAGTACCGTCCCTCTGACAGTGAGACGCTCCCTCAGTACCGTCCCTCTGACAGTGAGACACTCCCTCAGTACCGTCCCTCTGACAGTGAGACGCTCCCTCAGTACCGTCCCTCTGACAGTGAGATGCTCCCTCAGTACTTCTCATCTAAAATAAACACAGTACTGAAAAGCCTCAGTGTTTCTTAAAAATATACATAAAAATCCTGATTATGTTCCAATCCTTTGTATTAAAAGTTGCACCCAGCCAAACAAAATCTCCTTATTCTCTCCGTCTGGGATTAGGAAAGCAGCAGGGGTTAAGGCCGGGTCCTACCTGCGTTGCAGACCGCAGCAAGGACAGAGAGTCCGAGGAGAATCAGGATCCTCATCTTGGTTCAGCTCTTGGTCACTCGGCGTCTCTGTACACCAACCAGCTGGCCTTGTGTGTGTCTGAGCAGAGCTTGGCTCCAGAGACCCTTATAAGAGGAGGCTTATTTACTCAGCCGAGCGAGGTCTGACTAATGCTCTGGTTTAGGGGTGTGGGCACATTTTTGGCAAATGGTCCCGAAGGACAGAGGAACTATTATGAAAGCATCGTCTATAGCCAAGCTGGCTCTGTTCAAGGCTTTCTTTTTTTTTCGGGGAAGTATTTTTCCAGGTAACAAGAAGGGCTGAATTCATTGACTATTGAAGGTGTGGGTTTATTGAAGGGTGGGGAGTGAGGGGGAGGGTATGGTGGGCAGGAGTTAGTGTTTGGGACTGGGATATGCAGGAGGGAGATTTTAACTCTTTGAAACGGTTGTGGCATGTACATAGGATCACACTCACAACCCAAGGTGTCAGCTGAGTTCACGGAGTGAGAGGGGGATGAGATGGAGGGTGCTGTGTGTGGGATGGGGTGGGGGAAGTCTGGGGAACTGAAGCCCAACAGCATCACACAAAAAAATACTGGGCAAGTATCCAGGAACAGATCTCCGGGCAAAAATTCTACATAGAGAATTGATATTGAATAGATCTAGAATTCTTGTTTCTGCAATGCCTCAGGGTGAAGGAAGATGCTGGAAGTGTCATCACGGTTGTAGGAAAGGAGGCAGAATGGTGTGCATAGAAAGATATCGCAAGCAACAATGATATACACTTAGTAACCACTTTAATAGGTATATCTGTACACTTGCTCATTAATGCAAATACTTAATCAACCAATCACATGGCAGCAACTCACTGTGTGAAAGCATGCAGACATGGTCAAGAGGTTCAGTCGTTGCCCAGACCTAACATCGGAATGAGGAAGAAATGTATTCTAAATGGTTTTGACTATGGAATGATTGTTGGTGCCAGATGGGGTGGTCTGAGTATCTCAGAAACTGCGGATCTCCTGGGATTTTCATTCACAACAGCATTCAGAGTTTGCAGAGAATGGTGCGAGAAACAAAAAAGAATCTGCCTTGTTAGTGAGAGAGGTCAGAGGAGAATGGCCAGACTGGTTCAAGGTGACAGTAACTCAAATAACCAGACATTACAACAGTGGTGTGCAGAAGAGCATCTCTGAATGCACAACCAGTCATACCTTTAAGTGGATAGGCTACAGCAGCAGAAGACCTCAATCACCGGTACCCCCAGTAGCCACTTTATTGGGTACAGGAATTACCAAATTCGGTGGGCAGCGGTCACTGACCAGTTAACCTGCTTTTGCATTCAGCCACGCTGTTCGATCGTTCTGTGACGCCGCCGGAAACTGGGCTGAAGATAAAAAAATGAAATCGAAAAATGGGGGATGCTGGAAACCGAAAATTAGACAGACAAAATGCTGGAAACACTCAGCTGCTGGGACAGCCTCTCTCTCCATAGGAGCTACCTGACCTGACGGGCATTCACAGCATTGGAGTGGGGTTGGGGCTGGTTTCCTGCCTCGAATCATTGGAAACCGAGGAGTCTTTTACATCCTCAAGTGGGCCCGAAATAAACAGCGTAATAAACAGTCACGATACTGTAGGATTCCTGTGAACCCGTCACTCCCGTCCTTAATAGTGCAGCACCCCACAGTACGGCCCCTGAGATAGTCCCCGAACCTCTTAGGTTGGATAGCATGGCATTTTGCCTTTTCCTGAAGAGGTTTATTCAGGGTTACAGCATTGTCTCATTAGAATGCTACAGTGTTCCAAGATTCACACTACTTACTCAATAGTTTCAAATTGCAAAGCGTCATCGCAATCCAGAACACGCTCGAGCCCCTACAGTGCTTACCAGTCTTGGTAATCCTCCATTGTATTTATCGACACTGCGTGTTCCTTCTCCAGGGTCACACAGGCGCGAACATAACCATGACAGAGGGGCAGGAAATTGACCTGGGCAGAATCTCTGACTGCCGGTTGCCTGGTCCTATGAATAGCCACCTTGGCCAGGTCCAGCAGCAAACTGACCCTGGTGAACCCACTCCTGACCCTGCCAACTGCCAACTGGGTGACAGAACATCAGGAAGGTGTAGCTGAAGTTCCGCTAAATTCCCTCAGTACCTCTCCTCTGACAGTGAGACACTCCCTCAGTACCGTCCCTCTGACACTGAGATACTCCCTCGGTACTGTCCCTCTGACAGTGAGACACTCCCTCAGTACTGTCCCTCTGACAGTGAGACACTCCCTCAGTACTGTCCCTCCGACAGTGAGACACTCCCTCAGTACTGTCCCTCCGACAGTGCGACACTCCCTCAGTACTGTCCCTCTGACAGTGAGACACTCCCTCAGTACCTCCCCTCTGACGGTGTGATACTCCTTCAGTACTGTCCCTCTGACAGTGAGATACTTCCTCAGTACTGTCCCTCTGACGGTGTGATACTCCCTCAGTACTGTCCCTCTGACGGTGTGATACTCCCTCAGTACTGTCCCTCTGACGGTGTGATACTCCCTCAGTACTGTCCCTCTGACAATGAGATACTCCCTCAGTACTGTCCCTCCGACAGTGAGATACTCCCTCAGTACTGTCCCTCTGACAGTGAGATACTCCCTCAGTACTGTCCCTCTGACAGTGAGACACGCCCTCAGTACTGTCCCTCTGACAGTGAGACACTCCCACAGTACTGTCCCTCCAACAGTGAGACACTCCCTCAGTACTGTCCTTCCGAGAGTGAGATACTCCCTCAGTACTGTCCCTCTGACAGTGAGACACTCCCTCAGTACTGTCCCTCTGACAGTGAGACACTCCCTCAGTACTGTCCCTCCGACAGTGAGACACTCCCTCAGTACTGTCCCTCTGACAGTGAGACACTCCCTCAGGACTGTCCCTCTGACAGTGAGACACTCCCTCAGTACTGTCCCTCCGACAGTGAGATACTCCCTCAGTACTGTCCCTCTGACAGTGAGACACTCGCTCAGTACTGTCCCTCCGACAGTGAGACACTCCCTCAGTACTGTCCCTCCGACAGTGAGACACTCTCTCAGTACTGTCCCTCTGACGGTGTTATACTCCCTCAGTACTGTCCCTCTGACAGGGTGACACTCCCTCAGTACCGTCCCTATGACAGTGAAACACTCCCTCAGTACTGTCACTCAGACAGTGAGATACTCCCACAGAACTGTCCCTCTGACAGTGAGACACCCCCTCAGTACTGTCCCTCTGACAGTGAGACACTCCCTCAGTACTGTCCCTCTGACAGTGTGACACTCCCTCAGTCCCGTCCCTCTGACAGTGAGACGCTCCCTCAGGACTGTCCCTCCGACAGTGAGATACTCCCTCAGCACTGTCCCTCCGACAGTGCGACACTCACTCAGTACTGTCCCTCTGATGGTAGGGCACTCCCTCAGCACTGTCCCTCCGACAGTGAGGCATTCCCTCAGTACTGTCCCTCCGACAGTGAGACACTCCCTCAGTACTGTCCCTCCGACAGTGTGACACTCGCTCAGTACTGTCCCTCCGACAGTGAGAAACCCCCTCAGTACTGTCCCTCTGACAGTGAGACACTCCCTCAGTATTGTCCCTCCGACAGTGAGATACTCCCTCAGTTCTGTCCAGCTGACAGTGAGACACTCCCTCAGTACTGTCCCTCTGACAGTGAGACACTCTCTCTGTACTGTCCCTCTGACAGTGAGACACTCCCTCAGTACTGTCCCTCCGACAGTGAGATACTTCCTCAGTACTGTCCCTCTGACAGTGAGAAAATCCCTCAGTACTGTCCCTCTGATGGTAGATCAATCCCTCAGTACTGTCCCTCCGACAGTGAGACACTCCCTCAGTACTGTCCCGCTGACAGTGAGACACCCCCTCAGTACTGTCCCTCTGACAGTGAGACACTCCCTGAGTACTGTCCCTCCGACAGTGAGACACTCCCTCAGTACTGTCCCTCCGACAGTGAGACACTCCCTTAGAACTGTCCCTCCGATAGTGAGACACTCCCTCAGTACTGTCCCTCTGACAATGAGACTCTCCCTCAGTACCTCCCCTCTGACGGTGTGATACTCCTTCAGTACTGTCCCTCTGACAGTGTGACACTCCCTCAGTACTGTCCCTCTGACGGTGTGATACTCCCTCAGTACTGTCCCTCTGACAGTGTGATACTCCCTCAGTACCGTCCCTCCGACAGTGAGATACTCCCTCAGTACCTCCACTCTGACAGTGAGACACTCCCTCAGTACTGTCCCTCCGACAGTGAGATACTCCCTCAGAACTGTCCCTCTGACAGTGAGACACTCCCTCAGTACTGTCCCTCTGACAGTGTGACACTCCCTCAGTACTGTCCCTCTGACAGTGAGACACTCCCTCAGTACTGTCCCTCCGACAGTGAGATACTCCCTCAGCACTGTCCCTCCGACAGTGCGACACTCCCTCAGTACTGTCCCTCCGACAGTGTCAGTACTGTCCCTCTGACAGTGAGACACTCCCTCAGTACTGTCCCTCTGACAGTGAGACACTCCCTCAGTACTGTCCCTCTGATGGTAGGGCACTCCCTCAGTACTGTCCCTCCGACAGTGAGACACTCCCTCAGTACCTCCCCTCTGACGGTGTGATACTCCTTCAGTACTGTCCCTCTGACAGTGAGATACTTCCTCAGTACTGTCCCTCTGACGGTGTGATACTCCCTCAGTACTGTCCCTCTGACAGTGTGATACTCCCTCAGTACCGTCCCTCCGACAGTGAGATACTGGCTCAGTACCTCCCCTCTGACAGTGAGACACTGCCTCAGTACTGTCCCTCTGACAGTGAGATACTCCCTCAGTACTGTCCCTCTGACAGTGAGATACTCCCTCAGTACTGTCCCTCTGACAGTGAGACACGCCCTCAGTACTGTCCCTCTGACAGTGAGACACTCCCACAGTACTGTCCCTCTGACAGTGAGACACTCCCTCAGTACTGTCCCTCCGACAGTGAGATACTCCCTCAGTACTGTCCCTCTGACAGTGAGATACTCCCTCAGTACTGTCCCTCTGACAGTGAGACACGCCCTCAGTACTGTCCCTCTGACAGTGAGACACTCCCACAGTACTGTCCCTCCAACAGTGAGACACTCCCTCAGTACTGTCCCTCCGACAGTGAGACACTCCCTCAGTACTGTCCCACCGACAGTGAGACACTCCCTCAGTACCTCCCCTCTGACGGTGTGATACTCCTTCAGTACTGTCCCTCTGACGGTGTGATACTCTCTCAGTACTGTCCCTCTGACAGTGCGATACTCCCTCAGTACCGTCCCTCCGACAGTGAGATACTCCCTCAGTACCTCCCCTCTGACAGTGAGACACTCCCTCAGTACTGTCCCTCTGACAGTGAGACACTCCCTCAGTACTGTCCCTCCGACATGAGATACTTCCTCAGTACTGTCCCTCTGACAGTGAGACACTCCCTCAGTACTGTCCCTCTGACAGTGAGACACTCCCTCAGTACGGTCCCTGCGACAGTGAGACACTCCCTCAGTACTGTCCCTCCGACATTGAGACACTCCCTTAGTACTGTCCCTCCGACAGTGAGACACTCTCTCAGTACTGTCCCTCTGACGGTGTGATACTCCCTCAGTACTGTCCCTCTGACAGGGTGACACTCCCTCAGTACCGTCCCTCTGACAGTGAGACACTCCCTCAGTACTGTACCTCCGACCGTACGATACTCCCTCAGTACCTCCCCTCTGACAGTGAGACACACCCTCAGTACTGTCCCTCTGACAGTGAGACAATCCCTCAGAATTGTCCTTCCGAGAGTGAGATACTCCCTCAGTACTGTCCCTCTGACAGTGAGACACTCCCTCAGTACTGTCCCTCCGACAGTGAGACACTCCCTCAGTACTGTCCCTCTGACAGTGAGACACTCCCTCAGTACTGTCCCTCCGACAGTGAGATACTCCCTCAGTACTGTCCCTCTGACAGTGAAACACTCCCTCAGTACTGTCACTCAGACAGTGAGATACTCCCACAGAACTGTCCCTCTGACAGTGAGACACCCCCTCAGTACTGTCCCTCTGACAGTGAGACACTCCCTCAGTACTGTCCCTCTGACAGTGTGACACTCCCTCAGTCCCGTCCCTCTGACAGTGAGACGCTCCCTCAGTACTGTCCCTCTGACAGTGAGACACGCCCTCAGTACTGTCCCTCTGACAGTGAGACACTCCCACAGTACTGTCCCTCCAACAGTGAGACACTCCCTCAGTACTGTCCTTCCGAGAGTGAGATACTCCCTCAGTACTGTCCCTCTGACAGTGAGACACTCCCTCAGTACTGTCCCTCTGACAGTGAGACACTCCCTCAGTACTGTCCCTCCGACAGTGAGACACTCCCTCAGTACTGTCCCTCTGACAGTGAGACACTCCCTCAGGACTGTCCCTCTGACAGTGAGACACTCCCTCAGTACTGTCCCTCCGACAGTGAGATACTCCCTCAGTACTGTCCCTCTGACAGTGAGACACTCGCTCAGTACTGTCCCTCCGACAGTGAGACACTCCCTCAGTACTGTCCCTCCGACAGTGAGACACTCTCTCAGTACTGTCCCTCTGACGGTGTTATACTCCCTCAGTACTGTCCCTCTGACAGGGTAACACTCCCTCAGTACCGTCCCTATGACAGTGAAACACTCCCTCAGTACTGTCACTCAGACAGTGAGATACTCCCACAGAACTGTCCCTCTGACAGTGAGACACCCCCTCAGTACTGTCCCTCTGACAGTGAGACACTCCCTCAGTACTGTCCCTCTGACAGTGTGACACTCCCTCAGTCCCGTCCCTCTGACAGTGAGACGCTCCCTCAGGACTGTCCCTCCGACAGTGAGATACTCCCTCAGCACTGTCCCTCCGACAGTGCGACACTCACTCAGTACTGTCCCTCTGATGGTAGGGCACTCCCTCAGCACTGTCCCTCCGACAGTGAGGCATTCCCTCAGTACTGTCCCTCCGACAGTGAGACACTCCCTCAGTACTGTCCCTCCGACAGTGTGACACTCGCTCAGTACTGTCCCTCCGACAGTGAGAAACCCCCTCAGTACTGTCCCTCTGACAGTGAGACACTCCCTCAGTATTGTCCCTCCGACAGTGAGATACTCCCTCAGTTCTGTCCAGCTGACAGTGAGACACTCCCTCAGTACTGTCCCTCTGACAGTGAGACACTCTCTCTGTACTGTCCCTCTGACAGTGAGACACTCCCTCAGTACTGTCCCTCCGACAGTGAGATACTTCCTCAGTACTGTCCCTCTGACAGTGAGAAAATCCCTCAGTACTGTCCCTCTGATGGTAGATCAATCCCTCAGTACTGTCCCTCCGACAGTGAGACACTCCCTCAGTACTGTCCCGCTGACAGTGAGACACCCCCTCAGTACTGTCCCTCTGACAGTGAGACACTCCCTGAGTACTGTCCCTCCGACAGTGAGACACTCCCTCAGTACTGTCCCTCCGACAGTGAGACACTCCCTTAGAACTGTCCCTCCGATAGTGAGACACTCCCTCAGTACTGTCCCTCTGACAATGAGACTCTCCCTCAGTACCTCCCCTCTGACGGTGTGATACTCCTTCAGTACTGTCCCTCTGACAGTGTGACACTCCCTCAGTACTGTCCCTCTGACGGTGTGATACTCCCTCAGTACTGTCCCTCTGACAGTGTGATACTCCCTCAGTACCGTCCCTCCGACAGTGAGATACTCCCTCAGTACCTCCACTCTGACAGTGAGACACTCCCTCAGTACTGTCCCTCCGACAGTGAGATACTCCCTCAGAACTGTCCCTCTGACAGTGAGACACTCCCTCAGTACTGTCCCTCTGACAGTGTGACACTCCCTCAGTACTGTCCCTCTGACAGTGAGACACTCCCTCAGTACTGTCCCTCCGACAGTGAGATACTCCCTCAGCACTGTCCCTCCGACAGTGCGACACTCCCTCAGTACTGTCCCTCCGACAGTGTCAGTACTGTCCCTCTGACAGTGAGACACTCCCTCAGTACTGTCCCTCTGACAGTGAGACACTCCCTCAGTACTGTCCCTCTGATGGTAGGGCACTCCCTCAGTACTGTCCCTCCGACAGTGAGACACTCCCTCAGTACCTCCCCTCTGACGGTGTGATACTCCTTCAGTACTGTCCCTCTGACAGTGAGATACTTCCTCAGTACTGTCCCTCTGACGGTGTGATACTCCCTCAGTACTGTCCCTCTGACAGTGTGATACTCCCTCAGTACCGTCCCTCCGACAGTGAGATACTGGCTCAGTACCTCCCCTCTGACAGTGAGACACTGCCTCAGTACTGTCCCTCTGACAGTGAGATACTCCCTCAGTACTGTCCCTCTGACAGTGAGATACTCCCTCAGTACTGTCCCTCTGACAGTGAGACACGCCCTCAGTACTGTCCCTCTGACAGTGAGACACTCCCACAGTACTGTCCCTCTGACAGTGAGACACTCCCTCAGTACTGTCCCTCCGACAGTGTGATACTCCCTCAGTACTGTCCCTCTGACAGTGAGATACTCCCTCAGTACTGTCCCTCTGACAGTGAGACACGCCCTCAGTACTGTCCCTCTGACAGTGAGACACTCCCACAGTACTGTCCCTCCAATAGTGAGACACTCCCTCAGTACTGTCCCTCCGACAGTGAGACACTCCCTCAGTACTGTCCCACCGACAGTGAGACACTCCCTCAGTACCTCCCCTCTGACGGTGTGATACTCCTTCAGTACTGTCCCTCTGACGGTGTGATACTCTCTCAGTACTGTCCCTCTGACAGTGCGATACTCCCTCAGTACCGTCCCTCCGACAGTGAGATACTCCCTCAGTACCTCCCCTCTGACAGTGAGACACTCCCTCAGTACTGTCCCTCTGACAGTGAGACACTCCCTCAGTACTGTCCCTCCGACAGTGAGATACTTCCTCAGTACTGTCCCTCTGACAGTGAGACACTCCCTCAGTACTGTCCCTCTGACAGTGAGACACTCCCTCAGTACGGTCCCTGCGACAGTGAGACACTCCCTCAGTACTGTCCCTCCGACATTGAGACACTCCCTTAGTACTGTCCCTCCGACAGTGAACACTCTCTCAGTACTGTCCCTCTGACGGTGTGATACTCCCTCAGTACTGTCCCTCTGACAGGGTGACACTCCCTCAGTACCGTCCCTCTGACAGTGAGACACTCCCTCAGTACTGTACCTCCGACCGTACGATACTCCCTCAGTACCTCCCCTCTGACAGTGAGACACACCCTCAGTACTGTCCCTCTGACAGTGAGACAATCCCTCAGAATTGTCCTTCCGAGAGTGAGATACTCCCTCAGTACTGTCCCTCTGACAGTGAGACACTCCCTCAGTACTGTCCCTCCGACAGTGAGACACTCCCTCAGTACTGTCCCTCTGACAGTGAGACACTCCCTCAGGACTGTCCCTCTGACAGTGAGACACTCCCTCAGTACTGTCCCTCCGACAGTGAGATACTCCCTCAGTACTGTCCCTCTGACAGTGAAACACTCCCTCAGTACTGTCACTCAGACAGTGAGATACTCCCACAGAACTGTCCCTCTGACAGTGAGACACCCCCTCAGTACTGTCCCTCTGACAGTGAGACACTCCCTCAGTACTGTCCCTCTGACAGTGTGACACTCCCTCAGTCCCGTCCCTCTGACAGTGAGACGCTCCCTCAGTACTGTCCCTCCGACAGTGAGATACTCCCTCAGCACTGTCCCTCCGACAGTGCGACACTCACTCAGTACTGTCCCTCTGATGGTAGGGCACTCCCTCAGCACTGTCCCTCCGACAGTGAGGCATTCCCTCAGTACTGTCCCTCCGACAGTGAGACACTCCCTCAGTACTGTCCCTCCGACAGTGTGACACTCGCTCAGTACTGTCCCTCCGATAGTGAGAAACCCCCTCAGTACTGTCCCTCTGACAGTGAGACACTCCCTCAGTATTGTCCCTCCGACAGTGAGATACTCCCTCAGTTCTGTCCAGCTGACAGTGAGACACTCCCTCAGTACTGTCCCTCTGACAGTGAGACACTCTCTCTGTACTGTCCCTCTGACAGTGAGACACTCCCTCAGTACTGTCCCTCCGACAGTGAGATACTTCCTCAGTACTGTCCCTCTGACAGTGAGAAAATCCCTCAGTACTGTCCCTCTGATGGTAGATCAATCCCTCAGTACTGTCCCTCCGACAGTGAGACACTCCCTCAGTACTGTCCCGCTGACAGTGAGACACCCCCTCAGTACTGTCCCTCTGACAGTGAGACACTCCCTGAGTACTGTCCCTCCGACAGTGAGACACTCCCTCAGTACTGTCCCTCCGACAGTGAGACACTCCCTTAGAACTGTCCCTCCGATAGTGAGACACTCCCTCAGTACTGTCCCTCTGACAATGAGACTCTCCCTCAGTACCTCCCCTCTGACGGTGTGATACTCCTTCAGTACTGTCCCTCTGACAGTGTGACACTCCCTCAGTACTGTCCCTCTGACGGTGTGATACTCCCTCAGTACTGTCCCTCTGACAGTGTGATACTCCCTCAGTACCGTCCCTCCGACAGTGAGATACTCCCTCAGTACCTCCACTCTGACAGTGAGACACTCCCTCAGTACTGTCCCTCCGACAGTGAGATACTCCCTCAGAACTGTCCCTCTGACAGTGAGACACTCCCTCAGTACTGTCCCTCTGACAGTGTGACACTCCCTCAGTACTGTCCCTCTGACAGTGAGACACTCCCTCAGTACTGTCCCTCCGACAGTGAGATACTCCCTCAGCACTGTCCCTCCGACAGTGCGACACTCCCTCAGTACTGTCCCTCCGACAGTGTCAGTACTGTCCCTCTGACAGTGAGACACTCCCTCAGTACTGTCCCTCTGACAGTGAGACACTCCCTCAGTACTGTCCCTCTGATGGTAGGGCACTCCCTCAGTACTGTCCCTCCGACAGTGAGACACTCCCTCAGTACCTCCCCTCTGACGGTGTGATACTCCTTCAGTACTGTCCCTCTGACAGTGAGATACTTCCTCAGTACTGTCCCTCTGACGGTGTGATACTCCCTCAGTACTGTCCCTCTGACAGTGTGATACTCCCTCAGTACCGTCCCTCCGACAGTGAGATACTGGCTCAGTACCTCCCCTCTGACAGTGAGACACTGCCTCAGTACTGTCCCTCTGACAGTGAGATACTCCCTCAGTACTGTCCCTCTGACAGTGAGATACTCCCTCAGTACTGTCCCTCAGACAGTGAGACACGCCCTCAGTACTGTCCCTCTGACAGTGAGACACTCCCACAGTACTGTCCCTCTGACAGTGAGACACTCCCTCAGTACTGTCCCTCCGACAGTGAGATACTCCCTCAGTACTGTCCCTCTGACAGTGAGATACTCCCTCAGTACTGTCCCTCTGACAGTGAGACACGCCCTCAGTACTGTCCCTCTGACAGTGAGACACTCCCACAGTACTGTCCCTCCAACAGTGAGACACTCCCTCAGTACTGTCCCTCCGACAGTGAGACACTCCCTCAGTACTGTCCCACCGACAGTGAGACACTCCCTCAGTACCTCCCCTCTGACGGTGTGATACTCCTTCAGTACTCTCCCTCTGACGGTGTGATACTCTCTCAGTACTGTCCCTCTGACAGTGCGATACTCCCTCAGTATCGTCCCTCCGACAGTGAGATACTCCCTCAGTACCTCCCCTCTGACAGTGAGACACTCCCTCAGTACTGTCCCTCTGACAGTGAGACACTCCCTCAGTACTGTCCCTCCGACATGAGATACTTCCTCAGTACTGTCCCTCTGACAGTGAGACACTCCCTCAGTACTGTCCCTCTGACAGTGAGACACTCCCTCAGTACGGTCCCTGCGACAGTGAGACACTCCCTCAGTACTGTCCCTCCGACATTGAGACACTCCCTTAGTACTGTCCCTCCGACAGTGAACACTCTCTCAGTACTGTCCCTCTGACGGTGTGATACTCCCTCAGTACTGTCCCTCTGACAGGGTGACACTCCCTCAGCACCGTCCCTCTGACAGTGAGACACTCCCTCAGTACTGTACCTCCGACCGTACGATACTCCCTCAGTACCTATCCTCTGACAGTGAGACACACCCTCAGTACTGTCCCTCTGACAGTGAGACAATCCCTCAGAATTGTCCTTCCGAGAGTGAGATACTCCCTCAGTACTGTCCCTCTGACAGTGAGACACTCCCTCAGTACTGTCCCTCCGACAGTGAGACACTCCCTCAGTACTGTCCCTCTGACAGTGAGACACTCCCTCAGGACTGTCCCTCTGACAGTGAGACACTCCCTCAGTACTGTCCCTCCGACAGTGAGATACTCCCTCAGTACTGTCCCTCTGACAGTGAAACACTCCCTCAGTACTGTCACTCAGACAGTGAGATACTCCCACAGAACTGTCCCTCTGACAGTGAGACACCCCCTCAGTACTGTCCCTCTGACAGTGAGACACTCCCTCAGTACTGTCCCTCTGACAGTGTGACACTCCCTCAGTCCCGTCCCTCTGACAGTGAGACGCTCCCTCAGTACTGTCCCTCCGACAGTGAGATACTCCCTCAGCACTGTCCCTCCGACAGTGCGACACTCACTCAGTACTGTCCCTCTGATGGTAGGGCACTCCCTCAGCACTGTCCCTCCGACAGTGAGGCATTCCCTCAGTAGTGTCCCTCCGACAGTGAGACACTCCCTCAGTACTGTCCCTCCGACAGTGTGACACTCGCTCAGTACTGTCCCTCCGACAGTGAGAAACCCCCTCAGTACTGTCCCTCTGACAGTGAGACACTCCCTCAGTATTGTCCCTCCGACAGTGAGATACTCCCTCAGTTCTGTCCAGCTGACAGTGAGACACTCCCTCAGTACTGTCCCTCTGACAGTGAGACACTCTCTCTGTACTGTCCCTCTGACAGTGAGACACTCCCTCAGTACTGTCCCTCCGACAGTGAGATACTTCCTCAGTACTGTCCCTCTGACAGTGAGAAAATCCCTCAGTACTGTCCCTCTGATGGCAGAGCAATCCCTCAGTACTGTCCCTCCGACAGTGAGACACTCCCTCAGTACTGTCCTGCTGACAGTGAGACACTCCCTCAGTACTGTCCCTCTGACAGTGAGACACTCCCTGAGTACTGTCCCTCCGACAGTGAGACACTCCCTCAGTACTGTCCCTCCGACAGTGAGACACTCCCTTAGAACTGTCCCTCCGATAGTGAGACACTCCCTCAGTACTGTCCCTCTGACAATGAGACTCTCCCTCAATACCTCCCCTCTGACGGTGTGATACTCCTTCAGTACTGTCCCTCTGACAGTGTGACACTCCCTCAGTACTGTCCCTCTGACGGTGTGATACTCCCTCAGTACTGTCCCTCTGACAGTGTGATACTCCCTCAGTACCGTCCCTCCGACAGTGAGATACTCCCTCAGTACCTCCACTCTGACAGTGAGACACTCCCTCAGTACTGTCCCTCCGACAGTGAGATACTCCCTCAGAACTGTCCCTCTGACAGTGAGACACTCCCTCAGTACTGTCCCTCTGACAGTGTGACACTCCCTCAGTCCCGTCCCTCTGACAGTGAGACACTCCCTCAGTACTGTCCCTCCGACAGTGAGATACTCCCTCAGCACTGTCCCTCCGACAGTGCGACACTCCCTCAGTACTGTCCCTCCGACAGTGTCAGTACTGTCCCTCTGACAGTGAGACACTCCCTCAGTACTGTCCCTCTGACAGTGAGACACTCCCTCAGTACTGTCCCTCTGATGGTAGGGCACTCCCTCAGTACTGTCCCTCCGACAGTGAGACACTCCCTCAGTACCTCCCCTCTGACGGTGTGATACTCCTTCAGTACTGTCCCTCTGACAGTGAGATACTTCCTCAGTACTGTCCCTCTGACGGTGTGATACTCCCTCAGTACTGTCCCTCTGACAGTGTGATACTCCCTCAGTACCGTCCCTCCGACAGTGAGATACTGGCTCAGTACCTCCCCTCTGACAGTGAGACACTGCCTCAGTACTGTCCCTCTGACAGTGAGACACTCCCTCAGTACTGTCCCTCCGACAGTGAGATACTCCCTCAGTACTGTCCCTCTGACAGTGAGATACTCCCTCAGTACTGTCCCTCTGACAGTGAGACACGCCCTCAGTACTGTCCCTCTGACAGTGAGACACTCCCACAGTACTGTCCCTCCAACAGTGAGACACTCCCTCAGTACTGTCCCTCCGACAGTGAGACACTCCCTCAGTACTGTCCCACCGACAGTGAGACACTCCCTCAGTACCTCCCCTCTGACGGTGTGATACTCCTTCAATACTGTCCCTCTGACGGTGTGATACTCTCTCAGTACTGTCCCTCTGACAGTGCGATACTCCCTCAGTACCGTCCCTCCGACAGTGAGATACTCCCTCAGTACCTCCCCTCTGACAGTGAGACACTCCCTCAGTACTGTCCCTCTGACAGTGAGACACTCCCTCAGTACTGTCCCTCCGACATGAGATACTTCCTCAGTACTGTCCCTCTGACAGTGAGACACTCCCTCAGTACTGTCCCTCTGACAGTGAGACACTCCCTCAGTACTGTCCCTCCGACAGTGAGACACTCCCTCAGTACTGTCCCTCTGACAGTGAGACACTCCCTCAGGACTGTCCCTCTGACAGTGAGACATTCCCTCAGTACTGTCCCTCCGACAGTGAGATACTCCCTCAGTACTGTCCCTCTGACAGTGAAACACTCCCTCAGTACTGTCACTCAGACAGTGAGATACTCCCACAGAACTGTCCCTCTGACAGTGAGACACCCCCTCAGTACTGTCCCTCTGACAGTGAGACACTCCCTCAGTACTGTCCCTCTGACAGTGTGACACTCCCTCAGTCCCGTCCCTCTGACAGTGAGACGCTCCCTCAGTACTGTCCCTCCGACAGTGAGATACTCCCTCAGCACTGTCCCTCCGACAGTGCGACACTCACTCAGTACTGTCCCTCTGATGGTAGGGCACTCCCTCAGCACTGTCCCTCCGACAGTGAGGCATTCCCTCAGTACTGTCCCTCCGACAGTGAGACACTCCGTCAGTACTGTCCCTCCGACAGTGTGACACTCGCTCAGTACTGTCCCTCCGACAGTGAGAAACCCCCTCAGTACTGTCCCTCTGACAGTGAGACACTCCCTCAGTATTGTCCCTCCGACAGTGAGATACTCCCTCAGTTCTGTCCAGCTGACAGTGAGACACTCCCTCAGTACTGTCCCTCTGACAGTGAGACACTCCCTCAGTACTGTCCCTCCGACAGTGAGATACTTCCTCAGTACTGTCCCTCTGACAGTGAGAAAATCCCTCAGTACTGTCCCTCTGATGGCAGAGCAATCCCTCAGTACTGTCCCTCCGACAGTGAGACACTCCCTCAGTGCTGTCCCTCTGACAGTGAGACACTCCCTCAGTACTGTCCCTCTGACAGTGAGACACTCCCTCAGTACTGTCCCTCCGACAGTGAGACACTCCCTCAGTACTGTCCCTCCGACAGTGAGACACTCCCTTAGAACTGTCCCTCCGATAGTGAGACACTCCCTCAGTACTGTCCCTCTGACAATGAGACTCTCCCTCAGTACCTCCCCTCTGACGGTGTGATACTCCTTCAGTACTGTCCCTCTGACAGTGTGACACTCCCTCAGTACTGTCCCTCTGACGGTGTGATACTCCCTCAGTACTGTCCCTCTGACAGTGTGATACTCCCTCAGTACCGTCCCTCCGACAGTGAGATACTCCCTCAGTACCTCCACTCTGACAGTGAGACACTCCCTCAGTACTGTCCCTCTGACAGTGTGACACTCCCTCAGTCCCGTCCCTCTGACAGTGAGACACTCCCTCAGTACTGTCCCTCCGACAGTGAGATACTACCTCAGCACTGTCCCTCCGACAGTGCGACACTCCCTCAGTACTGACCCTCCGACAGTGTCAGTACTGTCCCTCTGACAGTGAGACACTCCCTCAGTACTGTCCCTCTGACAGTGAGACACTCCCTCAGTACTGTCCCTCTGATGGTAGGGCACTCCCTCAGTACTGTCCCTCCGACAGTGAGACACTCCCTCAGTACCTCCCCTCTGACGGTGTGATACTCCTTCAGTACTGTCCCTCTGACAGTGAGATACTTCCTCAGTACTGTCCCTCTGACGGTGTGATACTCCCTCAGTACTGTCCCTCTGACAGTGTGATACTCCCTCAGTACCGTCCCTCCGACAGTGAGATACTGGCTCAGTACCTCCCCTCTGACAGTGAGACACTGCCTCAGTACTGTCCCTCTGACAGTGAGACACTCCCTCAGTACTGTCCCTCCGACAGTGAGATACTCCCTCAGTACTGTCCCTCTGACAGTGAGATACTCCCTCAGTACTGTCCCTCTGACAGTGAGACACTCCCTCAGTACTGTCCCTCTGACAGTGAGACACTCCCTCAGTACTGTCCCTCCGACAGTGAGACACTCCCTCAGTACTGTCCCTCCGACAGTGAGACACTCCCTCAGTACTGTCCCACCGACAGTGAGACACTCCCTCAGTACCTCCCCTCTGACGGTGTGATACTCCTTCAGTACTGTCCCTCTGACGGTGTGATACTCTCTCAGTACTGTCCCTCTGACAGTGCGATACTCCCTCAGTACCGTCCCTCCGACAGTGAGATACTCCCTCAGTACCTCCCCTCTGACAGTGAGACACTCCCTCAGTACTGTCCCTCTGACAGTGAGACACTCCCTCAGTACTGTCCCTCCGACATGAGATACTTCCTCAGTACTGTCCCTCTGACAGTGAGACACTCCCTCAGTACTGTCCCTCTGACAGTGAGACACTCCCTCAGTACGGTCCCTGCGACAGTGAGACACTCCCTCAGTACTGTCCCTCCGACATTGAGACACTCCCTTAGTACTGTCCCTCTGTCAGTGAACACTCTCTCAGTACTGTCCCTCTGACGGTGTGATACTCCCTCAGTACTGTCCCTCTGACAGGGTGACACTCCCTCAGTACCGTCCCTCTGACAGTGAGACACTCCCTCAGTACTGTACCTCCGACCGTACGATACTCCCTCAGTACCTCCCCTCTGACAGTGAGACACACCCTCAGTACTGTCCCTCTGACAGTGAGACAATCCCTCAGAATTGTCCTTCCGAGAGTGAGATACTCCCTCAGTACTGTCCCTCTGACAGTGAGACACTCCCTCAGTACTGTCCCTCTGACAGTGAGACACTCCCTCAGTACTGTCCCTCTGACAGTGAGACACTCCCTCAGGACTGTCCCTCTGACAGTGAGACACTCCCTCAGTACTGTCCCTCCGACAGTGAGATACTCCCTCAGTACTGTCCCTCTGACAGTGAGACACTCCCTCAGTACTGTCCCTCCGACAGTGAGACACTCCCTCAGTACTGTCCCTCCGACAGTGAGATACTCCCTCAGTACTGTCCCTCTGACAGGGTGACACTCCCTCAGTACCGTCCCTCTGACAGTGAAACACTCCCTCAGTACAGTCACTCCGACAGTGAGATACTCCCACAGAACTGTCCCTCTGACAGTGAGTCACCCCCTCTCTACTGTCCCTCTGACAGTGAGACACTCCCTCAGTACTGTCCCTCTGACAGTGTGACACTCCCTCAGTCCCGTCCCTCTGACAGTGAGACGCTCCCTCAGTACTGTCCCTCCGACAGTGAGATACTCCCTCAGCACTGTCCCTCCGACAGTGCGACACTCACTCAGTACTGTCCCTCTGATGGTAGGGCAATCCCTCAGCACTGTCCCTCCGACAGTGAGGCATTCCCTCAGTACTGTCCCTCCGACAGTGAGACACTCCCTCAGTACTGTCCCTCCGACAGTGTGACACTCGCTCAGTACTGTCCCTCCGACAGTGAGACACTCCCTCAGTACTGTCCCTCTGACAGTGAGACACTCCCTCAGTATTGTCCCTCCGACAGTGAGATACTCCCTCAGTACTGTCCCTCTGACAGTGAGACACGCCCTCAGTACTGTCCCTCTGACAGTGAGACACTCTCTCTGTACTGTCCCTCTGACAGTGAGACACTCCCTCAGTACTGTCCCTCCGACAGTGAGATACTTCCTCAGTACTGTCCCTCTGACAGTGAGAAAATCCCTCAGTACTGTCCCTCTGATGGCAGAGCAATCCCTCAGTACTGTCCCTCCGACAGTGAGACACTCCCTCAGTACTGTCCCGCTGACAGTGAGACACTCCCTCAGTACTGTCCCTCTGACAGTGAGACACTCCCTGAGTACTGACCCTCCGACAGTGAGACACTCCCTCAGTACTGTCCCTCCGACAGTGAGACACTCCCTTAGAACTGTCCCTCCGATAGTGAGACACTCCCTCAGTACTGTCCCTCTGACAATGAGACTCTCCCTCAGTACCTCCCGTCTGATGGTGTGATACTCCTTCAGTACTGTCCCTCTGACAGTGTGACACTCCCTCAGTACTGTCCCTCTGACGGTGTGATACTCCCTCAGTACTGTCCCTCTGACAGTGTGATACTCCCTCAGTACCGTCCCTCCGACAGTGAGATACTCCCTCAGTACCTCCCCTCTGACAGTGAGACACTCCCTCAGTACTGTCCCTCCGACAGTGAGATACTCCCTCAGCACTGTCCCTCCGACAGTGCGACACTCCCTCAGTACTGTCCCTCCGACAGTGTCAGTACTGTCCCTCTGACAGTGAGACACTCCCTCAGTACTGTCCCTCTGACAGTGAGACACTCCCTCAGTACTGTCCCACTGATGGTAGGGCACTCCCTCAGTACTGTCCCTCCGACAGTGAGACACTCCCTCAGTACTGTCCCTCTGACAGTGAGACACTCCCTCAGTACTGTCCCTCCGACAGTGAGATACTCCCTCAGTACTGTCCCTCCGACAGTGAGATACTCCCTCAGAACTGTCCCTCTGACAGTGAGACACTCCCTCAGTACTGTCCCTCTGACAGTGAGACACTCCCTCAGTACTGTCCCTCTGACAGTGTGACACTCCCTCAGTCCCATCCCTCTGACAGTGAGACACTCCCTCAGTACTGTCCCTCCGACAGTGAGATACTTCCTCAGCATTGTCCCTCCGACAGTGCGACACTCGCTCAGTACTGTCCCTCCGACAGTGTCAGTACTGTCCCTCCGACAGTGTCAGTACTGTCCCTCTGACAGTGAGACACTCCCTCAGTACTGTCCCTCTGACAGTGAGACACTCCCTCAGTACTGTCCCTCCGACAGTGAGACACTCCCTCAGTACTGTCCCTCTGACAGTGAGACACTTCCTCAGAACTGTCCCTCCGACAGTGAGATACTCCCTCAGTACTGTCCCTCCGACAGTGAGATACTCCCTCAGTACTGTCCCTCTCTCAGTGTGACACTCCCTCAGTACTGTCCCTCTGACGGTGTGATACTCCCTCAGTACTGTCCCTCTGACAGTGTGATACTCCCTCAGTACCGTCCCACCGACAGTGAGATACTCCCTCAGTACATCCCCTCTGACAGTGAGACACCCCCTCAGTACTAGCCCTCCGACAGTGAGATACTCCCTCAGAACTGTCCCTCTGAGAGTGAGACACTCCCTCAGTACTGTCCCTCTGACAGTGAGACACTCCCTCAGTATTGTCCCTCTGATGGTAGGGCACTCCCTCAGTACTGTCCCTCCGACAGTGAGACACTCCCTCAGTACTGTCCCTCTGACAGTGAGACACTCTCTCAGTACTGTCCCTCGACAGTGAGATACTCCCTCAGTACTGTCCCTCTGACGGTGTGATACTCCCTCAGTACTGTCCCTCTGACAGTGTGACACTCCCTCAGTACCGTCCCTCTGACAGTGAGACACTCCCTCAGTACTTTTCCTCCGACAGTGAGATACTCCCTCAGTACTTCCCCTCTGACAGTGAGACACTCACTCAGTACTGTCCCTCTGACAGTGAGACTCGTCCTCATTACTGTACTTCTGACAGTGAGACACTCCCTCAGTACTGTCCCTCTGATGGTAGGGCACTCCCTCAGTACTGTCCCTCCGACACTGAGACACTCCCTCAATACTGTCCCTCTGACAGTGAGACACTCCCTCAGTACTGTCCCTCCGACAGTGAGATACTCCCTCAGTACTGTCCCTCTGACAGTGAGACACTCCCTCAGTACTGTCCCTCTGATGGTAGGGCACTCCGTCAGTACTGTCCCTCCGACAGTGAGGCACTCCCTCAGTACTGTCCCTCCGACAGTGAGACACTCCCTCAGTACTGTCCCTCTGACAGTGAGACACTCCCTCAGTACTGTCCGTCTGATGGTAGGGCACTCCCTCAGCACTGTCCCTCCGACATTGAGGCACTCCCTCAGCACTGTCCCTCCGACAGTGAGACACTCCCTCAGTACTGTCCCTCCGACAGTGTGACACTCCCTCAGTACTATGCCTCCGACACTGAGACACTCCCTCAGTACTGTCCCTCTGACAGTGAGACACTCCCTCAGTACTGTCCCTCCGACAGTGAGTTACTCCCTCAGTACTGTCCCTCTGACAGTGAGACACTCCCTCAGTACTGTCCGTCTGACAGTGAGACATTCCCTCAGTACTGTCCCCCTGATGGTAGGGCACTCCCTCAGTACTGTCCCTCCGACAGTGAGACACTCCCTCAGTACTGTCCCTCCGACAGTGAGATACTCCCTCAGTACTGTCCCTCTGACAGTGAGACACTCCCTCAGAACTGTCCGTCTGACAGTGAGACACTCCCTCAGTACTGTCCCTCTGATGGTAGGGCACTCCCTCAGTACTGTCCCTCCGACAGTGAGATACTTCCTCAGTACTGTCCCTCTGACAGTGCGAAAATCCCTCAGTACTGTCCCTCTGATGGCAGAGCAATCCCTCAGTACTGTCCCTCCGACAGTGAGACACTCCCTCAGTACTGTCCCTCTGACAGTGAGACACTCCCTCAGTACTGTCCCTCTGACAGTGAGACACTCCCTCAGTACTGTCCCTCCGACAGTGAGACACTCCCTCAGTACTGTCCCTCCGACAGTGAGACACTCCCTTAGAACTGTCCCTCCGATAGTGAGACACTCCCTCAGTACTGTCCCTCTGACAATGAGACTCTCCCTCAGTACCTCCCGTCTGATGGTGTGATACTCCTTCAGTACTGTCCCTCTGACAGTGTGACACTCCCTCAGTACTGTCCCTCTGACGGTGTGATACTCCCTCAGTACTGTCCCTCTGACAGTGTGATACTCCCTCAGTACCGTCCCTCCGACAGTGAGATACTCCCTCAGTACCTCCCCTCTGACAGTGAGACACTCCCTCAGTACTGTCCCTCCGACAGTGAGATACTCCCTCAGCACTGTCCCTCCGACAGTGCGACACTCCCTCAGTACTGTCCCTCCGACAGTGTCAGTACTGTCCCTCTGACAGTGAGACACTCCCTCAGTACTGTCCCTCTGACAGTGAGACACTCCCTCAGTACTGTCCCTCTGATGGTAGGGCACTCCCTCAGTACTGTCCCTCCGACAGTGAGACACTCCCTCAGTACTGTCCCTCTGACAGTGAGACACTCCCTCAGTACTGTCCCTCCGACAGTGAGATACTCCCTCAGTACTGTCCCTCCGACAGTGAGATACTCCCTCAGAACTGTCCCTCTGACAGTGAGACACTCCCTCAGTACTGTCCCTCTGACAGTGAGACACTCCCTCAGTACTGTCCCTCTGACAGTGTGACACTCCCTCAGTCCCATCCCTCTGACAGTGAGACACTCCCTCAGTACTGTCCCTCCGACAGTGAGATACTTCCTCAGCATTGTCCCTCCGACAGTGCGACACTCGCTCAGTACTGTCCCTCCGACAGTGTAAGTACTGTCCCTCCGACAGTGTCAGTACTGTCCCTCTGACAGTGAGACACTCCCTCAGTACTGTCCCTCTGACAGTGAGACACTCCCTCAGTACTGTCCCTCCGACAGTGAGACACTCCCTCAGTACTGTCCCTCTGACAGTGAGACACTCCCTCAGAACTGTCCCTCCGACAGTGAGATACTCCCTCAGTACTGTCCCTCCGACAGTGAGATACTCCCTCAGTACTGTCCCTCTCTCAGTGTGACACTCCCTCAGTACTGTCCCTCTGACGGTGTGATACTCCCTCAGTACTGTCCCTCTGACAGTGTGATACTCCCTCAGTACCGTCCCACCGACAGTGAGATACTCCCTCAGTACATCCCCTCTGACAGTGAGACACTCCCTCAGTACTGGCCCTCCGACAGTGAGATACTCCCTCAGAACTGTCCCTCTGAGAGTGAGACACTCCCTCAGTACTGTCCCTCTGACAGTGAGACACTCCCTCAGTATTGTCCCTCTGATGGTAGGGCACTCCCTCAGTACTGTCCCTCCGACAGTGAGACACTCCCTCAGTACTGTCCCTCTGACAGTGAGACACTCTCTCAGTACTGTCCCTCGACAGTGAGATACTCCCTCAGTACTGTCCCTCTGACGGTGTGATACTCCCTCAGTACTGTCCCTCTGACAGTGTGACACTCCCTCAGTACCGTCCCTCTGACAGTGAGACACTCCCTCAGTACTGTCCCTCCGACAGTGAGATACTCCCTCAGTACTTCCCCTCTGACAGTGAGACACTCACTCAGTACTGTCCCTCTGACAGTGAGACTCGTCCTCATTACTGTACTTCTGACAGTGAGACACTCCCTCAGTACTGTCCCTCTGATGGTAGGGCACTCCCTCAGTACTGTCCCTCCGACACTGAGACACTCCCTCAATACTGTCCCTCTGACAGTGAGACACTCCCTCAGTACTGTCCCTCCGACAGTGAGATAATCCCTCAGTACTGTCCCTCTGACAGTTAGACACTCCCTCAGTACTGTCCCTCTGATGGTAGGGCACTCCCTCAGTACTGTCCCTCCGACAGTGAGGCACTCCCTCAGTACTGTCCCTCCGACAGTGAGACACTCCCTCAGTACTGTCCCTCTGACAGTGAGACACTCCCTCAGTACTGTCCGTCTGATGGTAGGGCACTCCCTCAGCACTGTCCCTCCGACATTGAGGCACTCCCTCAGCACTGTCCCTCCGACAGTGAGACACTCCCTCAGTACTGTCCCTCCGACAGTGTGACACTCCCTCAGTACTATGCCTCCGACACTGAGACACTCCCTCAGTACTGTCCCTCTGACAGTGAGACACTCCCTCAGTACTGTCCCTCCGACAGTGAGTTACTCCCTCAGTACTGTCCCTCTGACAGTGAGACACTCCCTCAGTACTGTCCGTCTGACAGTGAGACATTCCCTCAGTACTGTCCCCCTGATGGTAGGGCACTCCCTCAGTACTGTCCCTCCGACAGTGAGACACTCCCTCAGTACTGTCCCTCCGACAGTGAGATACTCCCTCAGTACTGTCCCTCTGACAGTGAGACACTCCCTCAGAACTGTCCGTCTGACAGTGAGACACTCCCTCAGTACTGTCCCTCTGATGGTAGGGCACTCCCTCAGTACTGTCCCTCCGACAGTGAGATACTTCCTCAGTACTGTCTCTCTGACAGTGCGAAAATCCCTCAGTACTGTCCCTCTGATGGCAGAGCAATCCCTCAGTACTGTCCCTCCGACAGTGAGACACTCCCTCAGTACTGTCCCGCTGACAGTGAGACACTCCCTCAGTACTGTCCCTCTGACAGTGAGACACTCCCTGAGTACTGTCCCTCCGACAGTGAGACACTCCCTCAGTACTGTCCCTCCGACAGTGAGACACTCCCTTAGAACTGTCCCTCCGATAGTGAGACACTCCCTCAGTACTGTCCCTCTGACAATGAGACTCTCCCTCAGTACCTCCCGTCTGATGGTGTGATACTCCTTCAGTACTGTCCCTCTGACAGTGTGACACTCCCTCAGTACTGTCCCTCTGACGGTGTGATACTCCCTCAGTACTGTCCCTCTGACAGGGTGACACTCCCTCAGTACTGTCCCTCCGACAGTGAGATACTCCCTCAGTACCTCCCCTCTGACAGTGAGACACTCCCTCAGTACTGTCCCTCCGACAGTGAGATACTCCCTCAGCACTGTCCCTCCGACAGTGCGACACTCCCTCAGTACTGTCCCTCCGACAGTGTCAGTACTGTCCCTCTGACAGTGAGATACTCCCTCAGTACTGTCCCTCTGACAGTGAGACACTCCCTCAGTACTGTCCCTCTGATGGTAGGGCACTCCCTCAGTACTGTCCCTCCGACAGTGAGACACTCCCTCAGTACTGTCCCTCTGACAGTGAGACACTCCCTCAGTACTGTCCCTCCGACAGTGAGATACTCCCTCAGTACTGTCCCTCCGACAGTGAGATACTCCCTCAGTACTGTCCCTCTGACAGTGAGACACTCCCTCAGTACTGTCCCTCTGACAGTGAGACACTCCCTCAGTACTGTCCCTCTGACAGTGAGACACTCCCTCAGTACTGTCCCTCTGACAGTGAGACACTCCCTCAGTACTGTCCCTCCGACAGTGAGATACTTCCTCAGCATTGTCCCTCCGACAGTGCGACACTCGCTCAGTACTGTCCCTCCGACAGTGTCAGTACTGTCCCTCTGACAGTGAGACACTCCCTCAGTACTGTCCCTCTGACAGTGAGACACTCCCTCAGTACTGTCCCTCTGACAGTGAGACACTCCCTCAGTACTGTCCCTCTGACAGTGAGACACTCCCTCAGTACTGTCCCTCCGACAGTGAGACACTCCCTCAGTACTGTCCCTCCGACAGTGAGATACTCCCTCAGTACTGTCCCTCTGACAGTGAGACACTCCCTCAGTACTGTCCCTCTGACGGTGTGATACTCCCTCAGTACTGTCCCTCTGACAGTGTGATACTCCCTCAGTACCGTCCCACCGACAGTGAGATACTCCCTCAGTACATCCCCTCTGACAGTGAGACACCCCCTCAGTACTGGCCCTCCGACAGTGAGATACTCCCTCAAAACTGTCCCTCTGAGAGTGAGACACTCCCTCAGTACTGTCCCTCTGACTGTGAGACACTCCCTCAGTATTGTCCCTCTGATGGTAGGGCACTCCCTCAGTACTGTCCCTCCGACAGTGAGACACTCCCTCAGTACTGTCCCTCTGACAGTGAGACACTCTCTCAGTACTGTCCCTCGACAGTGAGATACTCCCTCAGTACTGTCCCTCTGACGGTGTGATACTCCCTCAGTACTGTCCCTCTGACAGTGTGACACTCCCTCAGTACCGTCCCTCTGACAGTGAGACACTCCCTCAGTACTGTCCCTCCGACAGTGAGATACTCCCTCAGTACTTCCCCTCTGACAGTGAGACACTCCCTCAGTACTGTCCCTCTGACAGTGAGACTCGTCCTCATTACTGTCCCTCTGACAGTGAGACACTCCCTCAGTACTGTCCCTCTGATGGTAGGGCACTCCCTCAGTACTGTCCCTCCGACACTGAGACACTCCCTCAATACTGTCCCTCTGACAGTGAGACACTCCCTCAGTACTGTCCCTCCGACAGTGAGATACTCCCTCAGTACTGTCCCTCTGACAGTGAGACACTCCCTCAGTACTGTCCCTCTGATGGTAGGGCACTCCCTCAGTACTGTCCCTCCGACAGTGAGGCACTCCCTCAGTACTGTCCCTCCGACAGTGAGACACTCCCTCAGTACTGTCCCTCTGACAGTGAGACACTCCCTCAGTACTGTCCGTCTGATGGTAGGGCACTCCCTCAGCACTGTCCCTCCGACATTGAGGCACTCCCTCAGTACTGTCCCTCCGACAGTGAGACACTCCCTCAGTACTGTCCCTCCGACAGTGTGACACTCCCTCAGTACTATGCCTCCGACACTGAGACACTCCCTCAGTACTGTCCCTCTGACAGTGAGACACTCCCTCAGTACTGTCCCTCCGACAGTGAGATACTCCCTCAGTACTGTCCCTCTGACAGTGAGACACTCCCTCAGTACTGTCCGTCTGACAGTGAGACACTCCCTCAGTACTGTCCCCCTGATGGTAGGGCACTCCCTCAGTACTGTCCCTCCGACAGTGAGACACTCCCTCAGTACTGTCCCTCCGACAGTGAGATACTCCCTCAGTACTGTCCCTCTGACAGTGAGACACTCCCTCAGAACTGTCCGTCTGACAGTGAGACACTCCCTCAGTACTGTCCCTCTGATGGTAGGGCACTCCCTCAGTACTGTCCCTCCGACAGTGAGACACTCCCTCAGTACTGTCCCTCCGACATTGAGACACTCCCTTAGTACTGTGCCTCCGACAGTGAGACACTCTCTCAGTACTGTCCCTCTGACGGTGTGATACTCCCTCACTACTGTCCCTCTGACAGGGTGACACTCCCTCAGTACCGTCCCTCTGACAGTGAGACACTCCCTGAGTACTGTCCCTCCGACAGTGAGATACTCCCACAGTACCTCCGCTCTGACAGTGAGACACACCCTCAGTACTGTCCCTCTGACAGTGAGACAATCCCTCAGAATTGTCCTTCCGAGAGTGAGATACTCCCTCAGTACTGTCCCTCTGACAGTGAGACACTCCCTCAGTACTGTCCCTCTGACAGTGAGACACTCCCTCAGTACTGTCCCTCTGACAGTGAGACACTCCCTCAGTACTGTCCCTCCGACAGTGAGACACTCCCTCAGTACTGTCCCTCTGACAGTGAGACACTCCCTCAGGACTGTCCCTCTGACAGTGAGACACTCCCTCAGTACTGTCCCTCCGACAGTGAGATACTCCCTCAGTACTGTCCCTCCGACAGTGAGATACTCCCTCAGTACTGTCCCTCTCACAGTGAGACACTCCCTCAGTACTGTCCCTCTGACAGTGAGACACTCCCTCAGTACTGTCCCTCTGACAGTGAGGCACTCCCTCAGTACTGTCCCTCCGACAGTGAGACACTCCCTCAGTACTGTCCCTCCAACAGTGAAATACTCCCTCAGTACTGTCCCTCTGACAGTGAGACACTCCCTCAGTACTGTCCCTCTGACAGTGAGACACTCCCTCAGTACTGTCCCTCTGACAGTGAGACACTCCCTCAGTACTGTCCCTCTGACAGTGAGACACTCCCTCAGTACTGTCCCTCTGACAGTGAGATACTCCCTCAGTACTGTCCCTCTGACAGTGAGACACTCCCTCAGTACTGTCCCTCTGACAGTGAGATACTCCCTCAGTACTGTCCCTCTGACAGTGAGACACTCCCTCAGTACTGTCCCTCTGACAGTGAAACACTCCCTCAGTACTGTCCCTCCGATAGTGAGACACTCCCTCAGTACTGTCCCTCTGACAGTGAGACACTCCCTCAGTACCACCCCTCTGACGGTGTGATACTCCTTCAGTACTGTCCCTCTGACAGTGTGACACTCCCTCAGTACTGTCCCTCTGACGGTGTGATACTCCCTCAGTACTGTCCCTCTGACAGTGTGATACTCCCTCAGTACCGTCCCACCGACAGTGAGATACTCCCTCAGTACATCCCCTCTGACAGTGAGACACCCCCTCAGTACTGGCCCTCCGACAGTGAGATACTCCCTCAGTACTGTCCCTCTGAGAGTGAGACACTCCCTCAGTACTGTCCCTCTGACAGTGAGACACTCCCTCAGTATTGTCCCTCTGATGGTAGGGCACTCCCTCAGTACTGTCCCTCTGACAGTGAGACACTCTCTCAGTACTGTCCCTCCGACAGTGAGATACTCCCTCAGTACTGTCCCTCTGACGGTGTGATACTCCCTCAGTACTGTCCCTCTGACAGTGAGACACTCCCTCAGTACTGTCCCTCTGACAGTGAGACACTCCCTCAGTACTGTCCCTCCGACAGTGAGATACTCCCTCAGTACTTCCCCTCTGACAGTGAGACACTCCCTCAGTACTGTCCCTCTGACAGTGAGACTCGTCCTCATTACTGTCCCTCTGACAGTGAGACACTCCCTCAGCACTGTCCCTCTGATGGTTGGGCACTCCCTCAGTACTGTCCCTCCGACACTGAGACACTCCCTCAGTACTGTCCCTCTGACAGTGAGACACTCCCTCAGTACTGTCCCTCCGACAGTGAGATACTCCCTCAGTACTGTCCCTCTGACAGTGAGACACTCCCTCAGTACTGTCCGTCTGATGGTAGGGCACTCCCTCAGCACTGTCCCTCCGACATTGAGGCACTCCCTCAGTACTGTCCCTCCGACAGTGAGGCACTCCCTCAGTACTGTCCCTCTGACAGTGAGACACTCCCTCAGTACTGTCCCTCCGACAGTGTGACACTCCCTCAGTACTGTCCCTCCGACAGTGAGACACTCCCTCAGTACTGTCCCTCCGACAGTGAGACACTCCCTCAGTACTGTCCCTCCGACAGTGAGATACTCCCTCAGTACTGTCCCTCTGACAGTGAGACACTCCCTCAGTACTGTCCCTCTGACAGTGAGACACTCCCTCAGTACTGTCCCTCTGATGGTAGGGCACTCCCTCAGTACTGTCCCTCTGACAGTGAGACACTCCCTCAGTACTGTCCCTCCGACAGTGAGACACTCCCTCAGTACTGTCCCTCTGACAGTGAGACACTCCCTCAGTACTGTCCCTCTGACAGTGAGACACTCCCTCAGTACTGTCCCTCTGACAGTGAGACACTCCCTCAGTACTGTCCCTCCGACAGTGAGACACTCCCTCAGTACTGTCCCTCTGAGAGTGAGACACTCCCTCAGTACTGTCCCTCTGACAGAGAGACACACCCTCAGTACTGTCCCTCCGACAGTGAGACACTCCCTCAGTAGTGTCCCTCTGACAGTGAGACACTCTCTCAGTACTGTCCCTCTGACAGGGTGACACTCCCTCAGTACCGTCCCTCTGACAGTGAAACACTCCCTCAGTACTGTCCCTCCGACAGTGAGATACTCCCTCAGAACCTCCCCTCTGACAGTGAGACACTCCCTCAGTACTGTCCTTCCGACAGTGAGATACTCCCTCAGAACTGTCCCTCTGACAGTGAGACACCCCCTCAGTACTGTCCCTCTGACAGTGAGACACTCCCTCAGTACTGTCCCTCCGACAGTGAGATACTCCCTCAGTACTGTCCCTCTGACAGTGAGACACTCCCTCAGTACTGTCCCTCCGACAGTGAGACACTCCCTCAGTACTGTCCCTCCGACAGTGAGACACTCTCTCAGTACTGTCCCTCTGACGGTGTTATACTCCCTCAGTACTGTCCCTCTGACAGGGTGACACTCCCTCAGTACCGTCCCTCTGACAGTGAAACACTCCCTCAGTACTGTCACTCCGACAGTGAGATACTCCCACAGAACTGTCCCTCTGACAGTGAGACACCCCCTCAGTACTGTCCCTCTGACAGTGAGACACTCCCTCAGTACTGTCCCTCTGACAGTGTGACACTCCCTCAGTCCCGTCCCTCTGACAGTGAGACACTCCCTCAGTACTGTCCCTCCGACAGTGAGATACTCCCTCAGCACTGTCCCTCCGACAGTGCGACACTCACTCAGTACTGTCCCTCTGATGGTAGGGCACTCCCTCAGCACTGTCCCTCCGACAGTGAGGCATTCCCTCAGTACTGTCCCTCCGACAGTGAGACACTCCCTCAGTACTGTCCCTCCGACAGTGTGACACTCGCTCAGTACTGTCCCTCCGACAGTGAGACACCCCCTCAGTACTGTCCCTCTGACAGTGAGACACTCCCTCAGTATTGTCCCTCCGACAGTGAGATACTCCCTCAGTACTGTCCCTCAGACAGTGAGACACTCCCTCAGTACTGTCCCTCTGACAGTGAGACACTCTCTCTGTACTGTCCCTCTGACAGTGAGACACTCCCTCAGTACTGTCCCTCCGACAGTGAGATACTTCCTCAGTACTGTCCCTCAGACAGTGAGAAAATCCCTCAGTACTGTCCCTCTGATGGCAGAGCAATCCCTCAGTACTGTCCCTCCGACAGTGAGACACTCCCTCAGTACTGTCCCGCTGACAGTGAGACACTCCCTCAGTACTGTCCCTCTGACAGTGAGACACTCCCTGAGTACTGTCCCTCCGACAGTGAGACACTCCCTCAGTACTGTCCCTCCGACAGTGAGACACTCCCTTAGAACTGTCCCTCCGATAGTGAGACACTCCCTCAGTACTGTCCCTCTGACAATGAGACTCTCCCTCAGTACCTCCCCTCTGACGGTGTGATACTCCTTCAGTACTGTCCCTCTGACAGTGTGACACTCCCTCAGTACTGTCCCTCTGACGGTGTGATACTCCCTCAGTACTGTCCCTCTGACAGTGTGATACTCCCTCAGTACCGTCCCTCCGACAGTGAGATACTCCCTCAGTACCTCCCCTCTGACAGTGAGACACTCCCTCAGTACTGTCCCTCCGACAGTGAGATACTCCCTCAGAACTGTCCCTCTGACAGTGAGACACTCCCTCAGTACTGTCCCTCTGACAGTGTGACACTCCCTCAATCCCGTCCGTCTGACAGTGAGACACTCCCTCAGTACTGTCCCTCCGACAGTGAGATACTCCCTCAGCACTGTCCCTCCGACAGTGCGACACTCCCTCAGTACTGTCCCTCCGAGAGTGTCAGTACTGTCCCTCTGACAGTGAGACACTCCCTCAGTACTGTCCCTCTTACAGTGAGACACTCCCTCAGTACTGTCCCTCTGATGGTAGGGCACTCCCTCAGTACTGTCCCTCCGACAGTGAGACACTCCCTCAGTACAGTCCCTCTGACAGTGAGACACTCCCTCAGTACTGTCCCTCCGACAGTGAGATACTCCCTCAGTACTGTCCCTCCGACAGTGAGATACTCCCTCAGAACTGTCCCTCTGACAGTGAGACACTCCCTCAGTACTGTCCCTCTGACAGTGAGACACTCCCTCAGTACTGTCCCTCTGACAGTGTGACACTCCCTCAGTCCCGTCCCTCTGACAGTGAGACACTCCCTCAGTACTGTCCCTCCGACAGTGAGATACTCCCTCAGCACTGTCCCTCCGACAGTGCGACACTCCCTCAGTACTGTCCCTCCGACAGTGTCAGTACTGTCCCTCTGACAGTGAGATACTCCCTCAGTACTGTCCCTCTGACAGTGAGACACTCCCTCAGTACTGTCCCTCTGATGGTAGGGCACTCCCTCAGTACTGTCCCTCCGACAGTGAGACACTCCCTCAGTACTGTCCCTCTGACAGTGAGACACTCCCTCAGTACTGTCCCTCCGACAGTGAGATACTCCCTCAGTACTGTCCCTCCGACAGTGAGATACTCCCTCAGTACTGTCCCTCTGACAGTGAGACACTCCCTCAGTACTGTCCCTCTGACAGTGAGACACTCCCTCACTACTATCCCTCTGACATTGAGGCACTCCCTCAGTACTGTGCCTCCGACAGTGAGACACTCCCTCAGTACTGTCCCTCCAACAGTGAGATACTCCCTCAGTACTGTCCCTCTGACAGTGAGACACTCCCTCAGTACTGTCCCTCTGACAGTGAGACACTCCCTCAGTACTGTCCCTCTGACAGTGAGATACTCTCTCAGTACTGTCCCTCTGATAGTGAGACACTCCCTCAGTACTGTCCCTCTGACAGTGAGACACTCCCTCAGTACCACCCCTCTGACGGTGTGATACTCCTTCAGTACTGTCCCTCTGACAGTGTGACACTCCCTCAGTACTGTCCCTCTGACGGTGTGATACTCCCTCAGTACTGTCCCTCTTACAGTGTGATACTCCCACAGTACCGTCCCACCGACAGTGAGATACTCCCTCAGTACATCCCCTCTGACAGTGAGACACCCCCTCAGTACTAGCCCTCCGACAGTGAGATACTCCCTCAGAACTGTCCCTCTGAGAGTGAGACACTCCCTCAGTACTGTCCCTCTGACAGTGAGACACTCCCTCAGTATTGTCCCTCTGATGGTAGGGCACTCCCTCAGTACTGTCCCTCCGACAGTGAGACACTCCCTCAGTACTGTCCCTCTGACAGTGAGACACTCTCTCAGTACTGTCCCTCGACAGTGAGATACTCCCTCAGTACTGTCCCTCTGACAGTGTGACACTCCCTCAGTACCGTCCCTCTGACAGTGAGACTCGTCCTCATTACTGTCCCTCTGACAGTGAGACACTCCCTCAGTACTGTCCCTCTGATGGCAGGGCACTCCCTCAGTACTGTCCCTCCGACACTGAGACACTCCCTTAATACTGTCCCTCTGACAGTGAGACACTCCCTCAGTACTGTCCCTCCGACAGTGAGATACTCCCTCAGTACTGTCCCTCTGACAGTGAGACACTCCCTCAGTACTGTCCCTCTGATGGTAGGGCACTCCCTCAGTACTGTCCCTCCGACAGTGAGGCACTCCCTCAGTACTGTCCCTCCGACAGTGAGACACTCCCTCAGTACTGTCCCTCTGACAGTGAGACACTCCCTCAGTACTGTCCGTCTGATGGTAGGGCACTCCCTCAGCACTGTCCCTCCGACATTGAGGCACTCCCTCAGCACTGTCCCTCCGACATTGAGGCACTCCCTCAGTACTGTCCCTCCGACAGTGAGACACTCCCTCAGTACTGTCCCTCCGACAGTGTGACACTCCCTCAGTACTATGCCTCCGACACTTTGACACTCCCTCAGTTCTGTCCCTCTGACAGTGAGACACTCCCTCAGTATTGTCCCTCCGACAGTGAGTTACTCCCTCAGTACTGTCCCTCTGACAGTGAGACACTCCCTCAGTACTGTCCGTCTGACAGTGAGACACTCCCTCAGTACTGTCCCCCTGATGGTAGGGCACTCCCTCAGTACTGTCCCTCCGACAGTGAGACACTCCCTCAGTACTGTCCCTCCGACAGTGAGATACTCCCTCAGTACTGTCCCTCTGACAGTGAGACACTCCCTCAGAACTGTCCGTCTGACAGTGAGACACTCCCTCAGTACTGTCCCTCTGATGGCAGGGCACTCCCTCAGTACTGTCCCTCCGACAGTGAGACACTCCCTCAGTACTGTCCCTCCGACATTGAGACACTCCCTTAGTACTGTGCCTCCGACAGTGAGACACTCTCTCAGTACTGTCCCTCTGACGGTGTGATACTCCCTCAGTACTGTCCCTCTGACAGGGTGACACTCCCTCAGTACTGTCCCTCTGACAGTGAGACACTCCCTCAGTACTGTCCCTCTGACAGTGAGATACTCCCTCAGTACTGTCCCTCTGACAGTGAGACACTCCCTCAGTACTGTCCCTCTGACAGTGAGACACTCCCTCAGAACTGTCCCTCCGACAGTGAGATACTCCCTCAGTACTGTCCCTCTGACAGTGAGACACTCCCTCAGTACTGTCCCTCTGACAGTGAGACACTCCCTCAGTACTGTCCCTCTGACAGTGAGACACTCCCTCAGTACTGTCCCTCCGACAGTGAGACACTCCCTCAGTACTGTCCCTCTGACAGTGAGACACTCCCTCAGTACTGTCCCTCTGACAGTGAGACACTCCCTCAGTACTGTCCCTCCGACAGTGAGATACTCCCTCAGTACTGTCCCTCCGACAGTGAGATACTCCCTCAGTACTGTCCCTCTCACAGTGTGACACTCCCTCAGTACTGTCCCTCCGACAGTGAGAAACCCCCTCAGTACTGTCCCTCTGACAGTGAGACACTCCCTCAGTACTGTCCCTCCGACAGTGAGATACTCCCTCAGTACTGTCCCTCTGACAGTGAGACACTCCCTCAGTACTGTCCCTCTGACAGTGAGACACTCCCTCAGTACTGTCCCTCTGACAGTGAGACACTCCCTCAGTACTGTCCCTCCGACAGTGAGATACTCCCTCAGTACTGTCCCTCTGACAGTGAGACACTCCCTCAGTACTGTCCCTCAGATGGCAGAGCAATCCCTCAGTACTGTCCCTCCGACAGTGAGACACTCCCTCAGTACTGTCCTGCTGACAGTGAGACACTCCCTCAGTACTGTCCCTCTGACAGTGAGACACTCCCTCAGTACTGTCCCTCCGACAGTGAGACACTCCCTCAGTACTGTCCCTCCGACAGTGAGACACTCCCTCAGTACTGTCCCTCCGATAGTGAGACACTCCCTCAGTACTGTCCCTCTGACAGTGAGACACTCCCTCAGTACCTCCCCTCTGACGGTGTGATACTCCTTCAGTACTGTCCCTCTGACAGTGTGACACTCCCTCAGTACTGTCCCTCTGACAGTGTGACACTCCCTCAGTACTGTCCCTCTGACAGTGTGATACTCCCTCAGTACCGTCCCTCCGACAGTGAGATACTCCCTCAGTACCTCCCCTCTGACAGTGAGACACTCCCTCAGTACTGTCCCTCCGACAGTGAGATACTCCCTCAGAACTGTCCCTCTGACAGTGAGACACTCCCTCAGTACTGTCCCTCTGACAGTGAGACACTCCCTCAGTCCTGTCCCTCTGACAGTGAGACACTCCCTCAGTACTGTCCCTCCGACAGTGAGATACTCCCTCAGCACTGTCCCTCCGACAGTGAGACACTCCCTCAGTACTGTCCCTCCGACAGTGTGACACTCGCTCAGTACTGTCCCTCTGACAGTGAGACACTCCCTCAGTACTGTCCCTCTGACAGTGAGACACTCCCTCAGTACTGTCCCTCTGATGGTAGGGCACTCCCTCAGTACTGTCCCTCCGACAGTGAGACACTCCCTCAGTACCTCCCCTCTGACGGTGAGATACTCCTTCAGTACTGTCCCTCTGACAGTGAGATACTTCCTCAGTACTGTCCCTCTGACGGTGTGATACTCCCTCAGTACTGTCCCTCTGACAGTGTGATACTCCCTCAGTACCGTCCCTCCGACAGTGAGATACTGGCTCAGTATCTCCCCTCTGACAGTGAGACACTCCCTCAGTACTGTCCCTCTGACAGTGAGACACTCCCTCAGTACTGTCCCTCCGACAGTGAGATACTCCCTCAGTACTGTCCCTCTGACAGTGAGACACTCCCTCAGTACTGTCCCTCTGACAGTGAGACACTCCCTCAGTACTGTCCCTCTGACAGTGAGACACTCCCTCAGTACTGTCCCTCAGACAGTGAGACACTCCCTCAGTACTGTCCCTCCGACAGTGAGACACTCCCTCAGTACTGTCCCTCCGACAGTGAGACACTCCCTCAGTACCTCCCCTCTGACGGTGTGATACTCCTTCAGTACTGTCCCTCTGACGGTGTGATACTCTCTCAGTACCTCCCCTCTGACAGTGAGACACTCCCTCAGTACTGTCCCTCTGACAGTGAGACACTCCCTCAGTACTGTCCCTCCGACATGAGATACTCCCTCAGTACTGTCCCTCTGACAGTGAGACACTCCCTCAGTACTGTCCCTCTGACAGTGAGACACTCCCTCAGTACTGTCCCTCTGACAGTGAGACACTCCCTCAGTACTGTCCCTCCGACATTGAGACACTCCCTTAGTACTGTCCCTCCGACAGTGAGACACTCTCTCAGTACTGTCCCTCTGACGGTGTGATACTCCCTCAGTACTGTCCCTCTGACAGGGTGACACTCCCTCAGTACCGTCCCTCTGACAGTGAGACACTCCCTCAGTACTGTCCCTCCGACAGTGAGATACTCCCTCAGTACCTCCCCTCTGACAGTGAGACACACCCTCAGTACTGTCCCTCTGACAGTGAGACAATCCCTCAGAATTGTCCTTCCGAGAGTGAGATACTCCCTCAGTACTGTCCCTCTGACAGTGAGACACTCCCTCAGTACTGTCCCTCTGACAGTGAGACACTCCCTCAGTACTGTCCCTCCGACAGTGAGACACTCGCTCAGTACTGTCCGTCTGATGGTAGGGCACTCCCTCAGCACTGTCCCTCCGACATTGAGGCACTCCCTCAGTACTGTCCCTCCGACAGTGAGACACTCCCTCAGTACTGTCCCTCCGACAGTGTGACACTCCCTCAGTACTGTCCCTCCGACACTGAGACACTCCCTCAGTACTGTCCCTCTGACAGTGAGACACTCCCTCAGTACTGTCCCTCCGACAGTGAGATACTCCCTCAGTACTGTCCCTCTGACAGTGAGACACTCCCTCAGTACTGTCCCTCTGACAGTGAGACACTCCCTCAGTACTGTCCCCCTGATGGTAGGGCACTCCCTCAGTACTCTCCCTCCGACAGTGAGACACTCCCTCAGTACTGTCCCTCCGACAGTGAGATACTCCCTCAGTACTGTCCCTCTGACAGTGAGACACTCCCTCAGTACTGTCCGTCTGACAGTGAGACACTCCCTCAGTACTGTCCCTCTGATGGTAGGGCACTCCCTCAGTACTGTCCCTCCGACAGTGAGACACTCCCTCAGTACTGTCCCTCCGACAGTGAGACACTCCCTCAGTACTGTCCCTCCGACAGTGAGACACTCTCTCAGTACTGTCCCTCTGACGGTGTGATACTCCCTCAGTACTGTCCCTCTGACAGGGTGACACTCCCTCAGTACCGTCCCTCTGACAGTGAGACACTCCCTCAGTACTGTCCCTCCGACAGTGAGATACTCCCTCAGTACCTCCCCTCTGACAGTGAGACACACCCTCAGTACTGTCCCTCTGACAGTGAGACAATCCCTCAGAATTGTCCTTCCGAGAGTGAGATACTCCCTCAGTACTGTCCCTCTGACAGTGAGACACTCCCTCAGTACTGTCCCTCTGACAGTGAGACACTCCCTCAGTACTGTCCCTCTGACAGTGAGACACTCCCTCAGTACTGTCCCTCTGACAGTGAGACACTCCCTCAGTACTGTCCCTCCGACAGTGAGACACTCCCTCAGTACTGTCCCTCCGACAGTGAGACACTCCCTCAGTACTGTCCCTCCGACAGTGAGACACTCCCTCAGTACTGTCCCTCTGACAGTGAGACACTCCCTCAGTACTGTCCCTCTGACAGTGAGACACTCCCTCAGTACTGTCCCTCTGACAGTGAGACACTCCCTCAGTACTGTCCCTCTGACAGTGAGATACTCTCTCAGTACTGTCCCTCTGACAGTGAGACACTCCCTCAGTACTGTCCCTCTGACAGTGAGATACTCCCTCAGTACTGTCCCTCTGACAGTGAGACACTCCCTCAGTACTGTCCCTCCGACAGTGAGATACTCCCTCAGTACTGTCCCTCTGACAGTGAGACACTCCCTCAGTACTGTCCCTCCGACAGTGAGATACTCCCTCAGTACTGTCCCTCCGACAGTGAGACACTCCCTCAGTACTGTCCCTCCGACAGTGAGACACTCCCTCAGTACTGTCCCTCTGACAGTGAGACACTCCCTCAGTACTGTCCCTCCGACAGTGAGACACTCCCTCAGTACTGTCCCTCTGACAGTGAGACACTCCCTCAGTACTGTCCCTCCGACAGTGAGATACTCCCTCAGTACTGTCCCTCCGACAGTGAGACACTCCCTCAGTACTGTCCCTCTGACAGTGAGACACTCCCTCAGTACTGTCCCTCCGACAGTGAGACACTCCCTCAGTACTGTCCCTCTGACAGTGAGACACTCCCTCAGTACTGTCCCTCTGACAGTGAGACACTCCCTCAGTACTGTCCCTCCGACAGTGAGACACTCCCTCAGTACTGTCCCTCCGACAGTGAGACACTCCCTCAGTACTGTCCCTCCGACAGTGAGATACTCCCTCAGCACTGTCCCTCCGACAGTGGACACTCCTCAGTACTGTCCCTCCGACAGTGTCAGTACTGTCCCTCTGACAGTGAGACACTCCCTCAGTACTGTCCCTCTGACAGTGAGACACTCCCTCAGTACTGTCCCTCTGACAGTGAGACACTCCCTCAGTACTGTCCCTCCGACAGTGAGACACTCCCTCAGTACTGTCCCTCCGACAGTGAGATACTCCCTCAGTACTGTCCCTCTGACAGTGAGACACTCCCTCAGTACTGTCCCTCTGACAGTGAGACACTCCCTCAGTACTGTCCCTCTCACAGTGTGACACTCCCTCAGTACTGTTCCTCTGACAGTGATACTCTCCCTCACTACTGTCCCTCTGACAGTGAGGCACTCCCTCAGTACTGTGCCTCCGACAGTGAGACACTCCCTCAGTACTGTCCCTCCGACAGTGAGATACTCCCTCAGTACTGTCCCTCTGACAGTGAGACACTCCCTCAGTACTGTCCCTCTGACAGTGAGACACTCCCTCAGTACTGTCCCTCTGACAGTGAGATACTCCCTCAGTACTGTCCCTCTGACAGTGAGACACTCCCTCAGTACTGTCCCTCTGACAGTGAAACACTCCCTCAGTACTGTCCCTCTGACAGTGTGACACTCCCTCAGTACTGTCCCTCTGACAGTGAGACACTCCCTCAGTACTGTCCCTCCGATAGTGAGACACTCCCTCAGTACTGTCCCTCTGACAGTGAGACACTCCCTCAGTACTGTCCCTCTGACGGTGTGATACTCCTTCAGTACTGTCCCTCTGACAGTGTGACACTCCCTCAGTACTGTCCCTCTGACGGTGTGATACTCCCTCAGTACTGTCCCTCTGACAGTGAGATACTCCCTCAGTACCGTCCCACCGACAGTGAGATACTCCCTCAGTACTGTCCCTCTGACAGTGAGACACTCCCTCAGTACTGTCCCTCTGACAGTGAGACACTCCCTCAGTACTGTCCCTCTGAGAGTGAGACACTCCCTCAGTACTGTCCCTCTGACAGTGAGACACTCCCTCAGTACTGTCCCTCTGATGGTAGGGCACTCCCTCAGTACTGTCCCTCCGACAGTGAGACACTCCCTCAGTACTGTCCCTCTGACAGTGAGACACTCCCTCAGTACTGTCCCTCTGACAGTGAGATACTCCCTCAGTACTGTCCCTCTGACAGTGAGATACTCCCTCAGTACTGTCCCTCTGACAGTGAGACACTCCCTCAGTACTGTCCCTCTGACAGTGAGACACTCCCTCAGTACTGTCCCTCCGACAGTGAGACACTCCCTCAGTACTTCCCCTCTGACAGTGAGACACTCACTCAGTACTGTCCCTCTGACAGTGAGACTCGTCCTCATTACTGTACTTCTGACAGTGAGACACTCCCTCAGTACTGTCCCTCTGATGGTAGGGCACTCCCTCAGTACTGTCCCTCCGACAGTGAGACACTCCCTCAGTACTGTCCCTCTGACAGTGAGACACTCCCTCAGTACTGTCCCTCCGACAGTGAGATACTCCCTCAGTACTGTCCCTCTGACAGTGAGACACTCCCTCAGTACTGTCCCTCTGACAGTGAGACACTCCCTCAGTACTGTCCCTCTGACAGTGAGACACTCCCTCAGTACTGTCCCTCTGACAGTGAGGCACTCCCTCAGTACTGTCCCTCCGACAGTGAGACACTCCCTCAGTACTGTCCCTCTGACAGTGAGACACTCCCTCAGTACTGTCCCTCTGACAGTGAGACACTCCCTCAGTACTGTCCCTCTGACAGTGAGACACTCCCTCAGTACTGTCCCTCTGACAGTGAGATACTCCCTCAGTACTGTCCCTCTGACAGTGAGACACTCCCTCAGTACTGTCCCTCTGACAGTGAAACACTCCCTCAGTACTGTCCCTCTGACAGTGTGACACTCCCTCAGTACTGTCCCTCTGACAGTGAGACACTCCCTCAGTACTGTCCCTCCGATAGTGAGACACTCCCTCAGTACTGTCCCTCTGATGGCAGGGCACTCCCTCAGTACTGTCCCTCCGACAGTGAGACACTCCCTCAGTACTGTCCCTCCGACAGTGAGACACTCCCTCAGTACTGTCCCTCTGACAGTGAGACACTCCCTCAGTACTGTCCCTCCGACAGTGAGACACTCCCTCAGTACTGTCCCTCCGACAGTGAGACACTCCCTCAGTACTGTCCCTCCGACAGTGAGACACTCCCTCAGTACTGTCCCTCTGACAGTGAGATACTCCCTCAGTACTGTCCCTCTGACAGTGAGACACTCCCTCAGTACTGTCCCTCCGACAGTGAGATACTCCCTCAGTACCTCCCCTCTGACAGTGAGACACACCCTCAGTACTGTCCCTCTGACAGTGAGACACTCCCTCAGTACTGTCCCTCCGACAGTGAGATACTCCCTCAGTACTGTCCCTCTGACAGTGAGACACTCCCTCAGTACTGTCCCTCTGACAGTGAGACACTCCCTCAGTACTGTCCCTCTGACAGTGAGACACTCCCTCAGTACTGTCCCTCCGACAGTGAGACACTCCCTCAGTACTGTCCCTCTGACAGTGAGACACTCCCTCAGGACTGTCCCTCTGACAGTGAGACACTCCCTCAGTACTGTCCCTCCGACAGTGAGACACTCCCTCAGTACTGTCCCTCCAACAGTGAAATACTCCCTCACTACTGTCCCTCTGACAGTGAGACACTCCCTCAGTACTGTCCCTCTGACAGTGAGACACTCCCTCAGTACTGTCCCTCTGACAGTGAGACACTCCCTCAGTACTGTCCCTCTGACAGTGAGACACTCCCTCAGTACTGTCCCTCTGACAGTGAGACACTCCCTCAGTACTGTCCCTCCGACAGTGAGATACTCCCTCAGTACTGTCCCTCTGACAGTGAGACACTCCCTCAGTACTGTCCCTCCGACAGTGAGATACTCCCTCAGTACTGTCCCTCTGACAGTGAGACACTCCCTCAGTACTGTCCCTCTGACAGTGAGACACTCCCTCAGTACTGTCCCTCTGACAGTGAGACACTCCCTCAGTACTGTCCCTCTGACAGTGAGATACTCTCTCAGTACTGTCCCTCTGACAGTGAGACACTCACTCAGTACTGTCCCTCTGACAGTGAGACTCGTCCTCATTACTGTACCTCTGACAGTGAGACACTCCCTCAGTACTGTCCCTCTGATGGTAGGGCACTCCCTCAGTACTGTCCCTCCGACAGTGAGACACTCCCTCAGTACTGTCCCTCTGACAGTGAGACACTCCCTCAGTACTGTCCCTCCGACAGTGAGATACTCCCTCAGTACTGTCCCTCTGACAGTGAGACACTCCCTCAGTACTGTCCCTCTGACAGTGAGACACTCCCTCAGTACTGTCCCTCCGACAGTGAGGCACTCCCTCAGTACTGTCCCTCCGACAGTGAGACACTCCCTCAGTACTGTCCCTCTGACAGTGAGACACTCCCTCAGTACTGTCCCTCTGATGGTAGGGCACTCCCTCAGTACTGTCCCTCCGACAGTGAGACACTCCCTCAGTACTGTCCCTCTGACAGTGAGACACTCCCTCAGTACTGTCCCTCTGACAGTGAGACACTCCCTCAGTACTGTCCCTCTGACAGTGTGACACTCCCTCAGTACCGTCCCTCTGACAGTGAGACACTCCCTCAGTACTGTCCCTCCGACAGTGAGATACTCCCTCAGTACTTCCCCTCTGACAGTGAGACACTCCCTCATTACTGTCCCTCTGACAGTGAGACACTCCCTCAGTACTGTCCCTCTGACAGTGAGACACTCCCTCAGTACTGTCCCTCTGACACTGAGACACTCCCTCAGTACTGTCCCTCTGACAGTGAGACACTCCCTCAGTACTGTCCCTCCGACAGTGAGATACTCCCTCAGTACTGTCCCTCTGACAGTGAGACACTCCCTCAGTACTGTCCCTCTGATGGTAGGGCACTCCCTCAGTACTGTCCCTCCGACAGTGAGGCACTCCCTCAGTACTGTCCCTCCGACAGTGAGACACTCCCTCAGTACTGTCCCTCTGACAGTGAGACACTCCCTCAGTACTGTCCGTCTGATGGTAGGGCACTCCCTCAGCACTGTCCCTCCGACATTGAGGCACTCCCTCAGTACTGTCCCTCCGACAGTGAGACACTCCCTCAGTACTGTCCCTCCGACAGTGTGACACTCCCTCAGTACTATGCCTCCGACACTGAGACACTCCCTCAGTACTGTCCCTCTGACAGTGAGACACTCCCTCAGTACTGTCCCTCCGACAGTGAGATACTCCCTCAGTACTGTCCCTCTGACAGTGAGACACTCCCTCAGTACTGTCCGTCTGACAGTGAGACACTCCCTCAGTACTGTCCCCCTGATGGTAGGGCACTCCCTCAGTACTGTCCCTCCGACAGTGAGACACTCCCTCAGTACTGTCCCTCCGACAGTGAGATACTCCCTCAGTACTGTCCCTCTGACAGTGAGACACTCCCTCAGAACTGTCCGTCTGACAGTGAGACACTCCCTCAGTACTGTCCCTCTGATGGCAGGGCACTCCCTCAGTACTGTCCCTCCGACAGTGAGACACTCCCTCAGTACTGTCCCTCCGACAGTGAGACACTCCCTCAGTACTGTCCCTCTGACAGTGAGACACTCCCTCAGTACTGTCCCTCCGACAGTGAGACACTCCCTCAGTACTGTCCCTCCGACAGTGAGACACTCCCTTAGTACTGTCCCTCCGACAGTGAGACACTCCCTCAGTACTGTCCCTCTGACAGTGAGACACTCCCTCAGTACTGTCCCTCTGACAGTGAGACACTCCCTCAGTACTGTCCCTCCGACAGTGAGATACTCCCTCAGTACTGTCCCTCTGACAGTGAGACACTCCCTCAGTACTGTCCCTCTGACAGTGAGACACTCCCTCAGTACTGTCCCTCCGACAGTGAGATACTCCCTCAGTACTGTCCCTCTGACAGTGAGACACTCCCTCAGTACTGTCCCTCTGACAGTGAGACACTCCCTCAGTACTGTCCCTCTGACAGTGAGACACTCCCTCAGTACTGTCCCTCCGACAGTGAGACACTCCCTCAGTACTGTCCCTCTGACAGTGAGACACTCCCTCAGTACTGTCCCTCTGACAGTGAGACACTCCCTCAGTACTGTCCCTCCGACAGTGAGATACTCCCTCAGTACTGTCCCTCCGACAGTGAGACACTCCCTCAGTACTGTCCCTCCAACAGTGAAATACTCCCTCACTACTGTCCCTCTGACAGTGAGACACTCCCTCAGTACTGTCCCTCTGACAGTGAGACACTCCCTCAGTACTGTCCCTCTGACAGTGAGACACTCCCTCAGTACTGTCCCTCTGACAGTGAGACACTCCCTCAGTACTGTCCCTCTGACAGTGAGACACTCCCTCAGTACTGTCCCTCTGACAGTGAGATACTCTCTCAGTACTGTCCCTCTGACAGTGAGACACTCCCTCAGTACTGTCCCTCTGACAGTGAGACACTCCCTCAGTACTGTCCCTCCGACAGTGAGACACTCCCTCAGTACTGTCCCTCTGACAGTGAGACACTCCCTCAGTACTGTCCCTCTGATGGTAGGGCACTCCCTCAGTACTGTCCCTCCGACAGTGAGACACTCCCTCAGTACTGTCCCTCTGACAGTGAGACACTCTCTCAGTACTGTCCCTCGACAGTGAAATACTCCCTCAGTACTGTCCCTCTGACGGTGTGATACTCCCTCAGTACCGTCCCTCTGACAGTGAGACACTCCCTCAGTACTTTCCCTCCGACAGTGAGATACTCCCTCAGTACTTCCCCTCTGACAGTGAGACACTCCCTCAGTACTGTCCCTCTGACAGTGAGACTCGTCCTCATTACTGTCCCTCTGACAGTGAGACACTCCCTCAGTACTGTCCCTCTGATGGTAGGGCACTCCCTCAGTACTGTCCCTCCGACAGTGAGACACTCCCTCAGTACTGTCCCTCTGACAGTGAGACACTCCCTCAGTACTGTCCCTCCGACAGTGAGATACTCCCTCAGTACTGTCCCTCTGACAGTGAGACACTCCCTCAGTACTGTCCCTCTGATGGTAGGGCACTCCCTCAGTACTGTCCCTCCGACAGTGAGGCACTCCCTCAGTACTGTCCCTCCGACAGTGAGACACTCCCTCAGTACTGTCCCTCTGACAGTGAGACACTCCCTCAGTACTGTCCGTCTGATGGTAGGGCACTCCCTCAGCACTGTCCCTCCGACATTGAGGCACTCCCTCAGTACTGTCCCTCCGACAGTGAGACACTCCCTCAGTACTGTCCCTCCGACAGTGTGACACTCCCTCAGTACTATGCCTCCGACACTGAGACACTCCCTCAGTACTGTCCCTCTGACAGTGAGACACTCCCTCAGTACTGTCCCTCCGACAGTGAGATACTCCCTCAGTACTTCCCCTCTGACAGTGAGACACTCCCTCATTACTGTCCCTCTGACAGTGAGACACTCCCTCAGTACTGTCCCTCTGATGGTAGGGCACTCCCTCAGTACTGTCCCTCCGACAGTGAGACACTCCCTCAGTACTGTCCCTCCGACAGTGAGATACTCCCTCAGTACTGTCCCTCTGACAGTGAGACACTCCCTCAGTACTGTCCGTCTGACAGTGAGACACTCCCTCAGTACTGTCCCTCTGATGGTAGGGCACTCCCTCAGTACTGTCCCTCCGACAGTGAGACACTCCCTCAGTACTGTCCCTCCGACAGTGAGATACTCCCTCAGTACTGTCCCTCTGACAGTGAGACACTCCCTCAGTACTGTCCCTCCGACAGTGAGACACTCCCTCAGTACTGTCCCTCTGACAGTGAGACACTCCCTCAGTACTGTCCCTCTGACAGTGAGACACTCCCTCAGTACTGTCCCTCTGACAGTGAGACACTCCCTCAGTACTGTCCCTCTGACAGTGAGACACTCCCTCAGTACTGTCCCTCTGACAGTGAGACACTCCCTCAGTACTGTCCCTCTGACAGTGAGACACTCCCTCAGTACTGTCCCTCTGACAGTGAGACACTCCCTCAGTACTGTCCCTCTGATGGTAGGGCACTCCCTCAGTACTGTCCCTCCGACAGTGAGACACTCCCTCAGTACTGTCCCTCTGACAGTGAGACACTCCCTCAGTACTGTCCCTCCGACAGTGAGATACTCCCTCAGTACTGTCCCTCTGACAGTGAGACACTCCCTCAGTACTGTCCCTCTGATGGTAGGGCACTCCCTCAGTACTGTCCCTCCGACAGTGAGGCACTCCCTCAGTACTGTCCCTCCGACAGTGAGACACTCCCTCAGTACTGTCCCTCTGACAGTGAGACACTCCCTCAGTACTGTCCCTCTGATGGTAGGGCACTCCCTCAGTACTGTCCCTCCGACAGTGAGACACTCCCTCAGTACTGTCCCTCTGACAGTGAGACACTCTCTCAGTACTGTCCCTCGACAGTGAAATACTCCCTCAGTACTGTCCCTCTGACGGTGTGATACTCCATCAGTACCGTCCCTCTGACAGTGAGACACTCCCTCAGTACTGTCCCTCCGACAGTGAGATACTCCCTCAGTACTGTCCCTCTGACAGTGAGACACTCCCTCAGTACTGTCCCTCTGACAGTGAGACTCGTCCTCAGTACTGTCCCTCTGACAGTGAGACACTCCCTCAGTACTGTCCCTCTGATGGTAGGGCACTCCCTCAGTACTGTCCCTCCGACAGTGAGACACTCCCTCAGTACTGTCCCTCTGACAGTGAGACACTCTCTCAGTACTGTCCCTCCGACAGTGAGATACTCCCTCAGTACTGTCCCTCTGACAGTGAGACACTCCCTCAGTACTGTCCCTCTGATGGTAGGGCACTCCCTCAGTACTGTCCCTCCGACAGTGAGGCACTCCCTCAGTACTGTCCCTCCGACAGTGAGACACTCCCTCAGTACTGTCCCTCTGACAGTGAGACACTCCCTCAGTACTGTCCGTCTGATGGTAGGGCACTCCCTCAGCACTGTCCCTCCGACATTGAGGCACTCCCTCAGTACTGTCCCACCGACAGTGAGACACTCCCTCAGTACTGTCCCTCCGACAGTGTGACACTCCCTCAGTACTATGCCTCCGACACTGAGACACTCCCTCAGTACTGTCCCTCTGACAGTGAGACACTCCCTCAGTACTGTCCCTCCGACAGTGAGATACTCCCTCAGTACTGTCCCTCTGACAGTGAGACACTCCCTCAGTACTGTCCCTCTGACAGTGAGACACTCCCTCAGTACTGTCCCCCTGATGGTAGGGCACTCCCTCAGTACTGTCCCTCCGACAGTGAGACACTCCCTCAGTACTGTCCCTCCGACAGTGAGACACTCCCTCAGTACTGTCCCTCTGACAGTGAGACACTCCCTCAGTACTGTCCCTCTGACAGTGAGACACTCCCTCAGTACTGTCCCTCTGATGGTAGGGCACTCCCTCAGTACTGTCCCTCCGACAGTGAGACACTCCCTCAGTACTGTCCCTCCGACAGTGAGACACTCCCTCAGTACTGTCCCTCTGACAGTGAGACACTCCCTCAGTACTGTCCCTCCGACAGTGAGACACTCCCTCAGTACTGTCCCTCCGACAGTGAGACACTCCCTCAGTACTGTCCCTCCGACAGTGAGACACTCCCTCAGTACTGTCCCTCTGACAGTGTGACACTCCCTCAGTACTGTCCCTCTGACAGTGTGATACTCCCTCAGTACTGTCCCTCCGACAGTGAGATACTCCCTCAGTACCTCCCCTCTGACAGTGAGACACTCCCTCAGTACTGTCCCTCCGACAGTGAGATACTCCCTCAGAACTGTCCCTCTGACAGTGAGACACTCCCTCAGTACTGTCCCTCTGACAGTGAGACACTCCCTCAGTACTGTCCCTCTGACAGTGTGACACTCCCTCAGTACTGTCCCTCTGACAGTGAGACACTCCCTCAGTACTGTCCCTCCGACAGTGAGATACTCCCTCAGTACTGTCCCTCTGACAGTGAGACACTCCCTCAGTACTGTCCCTCTGACAGTGAGACACTCCCTCAGTACTGTCCCTCTGATGGTATGGCACTCCCTCAGTACTGTCCCACTGACAGTGAGACACTCCCTCAGTACTGTCCCTCTGACAGTGAGACACTCCCTCAGTACTGTCCCTCCGACAGTGAGATACTCCCTCAGTACTGTCCCTCTGACAGTGAGACACTCCCTCAGTACTGTCCCTCTGATGGTAGGGCACTCCCTCAGTACTGTCCCTCCGACAGTGAGGCACTCCCTCAGTACTGTCCCTCCGACAGTGAGACACTCCCTCAGTACTGTCCCTCTGACAGTGAGACACTCCCTCAGTACTGTCCCTCCGACAGTGAGATACTCCCTCAGTACTGTCCCTCTGACAGTGAGACACTCCCTCAGTACTGTCCCTCTGATGGTAGGGCACTCCCTCAGTACTGTCCCTCCGACAGTGAGGCACTCCCTCAGTACTGTCCCTCCGACAGTGAGACACTCCCTCAGTACTGTCCCTCTGACAGTGAGACACTCCCTCAGTACTGTCCGTCTGATGGTAGGGCACTCCCTCAGCACTGTCCCTCCGACATTGAGGCATTCCCTCAGTACTGTCCCTCCGACAGTGAGACACTCCCTCAGTACTGTCCCTCCGACAGTGTGACACTCCCTCAGTACTATGCCTCCGACACTGAGACACTCCCTCAGTACTGTCCCTCTGACAGTGAGACACTCCCTCAGTACTGTCCCTCCGACAGTGAGATACTCCCTCAGTACTGTCCCTCTGACAGTGAGACACTCCCTCAGTACTGTCCGTCTGACAGTGAGACACTCCCTCAGTACTGTCCCCCTGATGGTAGGGCACTCCCTCAGTACTGTCCCTCCGACAGTGAGACACTCCCTCAGTACTGTCCCTCCGACAGTGAGATACTCCCTCAGTACTGTCCCTCTGACAGTGAGACACTCCCTCAGAACTGTCCGTCTGACAGTGAGACACTCCCTCAGTACTGACCCTCTGATGGTAGGGCACTCCCTCAGTACTGTCCCTCCGACAGTGAGGCACTCCCTCAGTACTGTCCCTCCGACAGTGAGACACTCCCTCAGTACTGTTCCCCGACAGTGAGACACTCCCTCAGTACTGCCCCTGTGACAGTGTGACACTCCTTCAGTACTGTCCCTCTGACAGTGAAACACTCCCTTAGTACTGTCCCTCCGACAGTGTGTCACTCCCTCAGTACTGTCCCTCTGACAGTGAGACACTCACTCAGTACTGTCCCTCTGATGGTAGGGAACTCCCTCAGTACTCTCCCTCCGACAGTGAGGCACTCCCTCAGTACAGTCCCTCCGACAGTGAGACACTCCCTCAGTACTGTCCATCTGATGGTAGGGCACTCCCTCAGTACTGTCCCTCCGACAGTGAGACACTCCCTCAGTACTGTCCCTCTGACAGTGAGATACTCCCTTAGTACTGTCCCTCTGACAGTGAGACACTCCCTCAGTACTGTCCCTCTGATGGTAGGGCACTCCCTCAGCACTGTCCCTCCGACAGTGAGGCACTCCCTCAGTACTGTCCCTCCGACAGTGAGAAACTTCCTCAGTACTGTCCCTCTGACAGTGAGACACTCCCTCTGTACTGTCCCTCTGATGGTAGGGCACTCCCTCAGCACTGTCTCTCCGACAGTGAGGCACTCCCTCAGTACTGTACCTCCGACAGTGAGACACTCCCTCAGTACTGTCCCTCCGACAGTGAGGCACTCCCTCAGTACTGTCCCTCCGACAGTGTGGCACTCCCTCAGTACTGTCCCTCCGACAGTGTGACACACCCTCAGTACCTCCCCTCTGACAGTGAGACACTCGCTCGGTACTGTACCTCTGACAGTGAGACACTCCCTCAGTACTGTCCCTCCGACAGTGAGATACTCCCTCAGTACTGTCCCTCTGACAGTGAGACACTCCCTCAGTATTGTCCCTCTGACAGTGAGACACTCCCTCAGTACTGTCCCTCTGGCAGTGAGACACTCCCTCAGTACTGTCCCTCCGACAGTGAGATTCTTCCTCAGTAGTGTCCCTCTGACAGTGAGACACTCCCTCAGTACTGTCCCTCTGACAGTGAGACACTCCCTCAGTACTGTCCCTCTGATGGTATGGCACTCCCTCAGTACTGTCCCTCTGACAGTGAGACACTCCCTCAGTAATGTCCCTCTGACAGTGAGACTCTCCCTCAGTACTGTCCCTCCGACAGTGTGATACTCCCTCAGTACTGTCCCTCTGACAGTGAGACACTCCCTCAGTACTGTCCCTCTGATGGTAGGGCACTCCCTCAGTACTGTCCCTCCGACAGTGAGGCACTCCCTCAGTACTGTCCCTCCGACAGTGAGACACTCCCTCAGTACTGTCCCTCTGACAGTGAGACACTCCCTCAGTACTGTCCGTCTGATGGTAGGGTACTCCCTGAGCACTGTTCCTCCGAAATTGAGGCACTCCCTCAGTACTGTCCCTCCGACAGTGAGACTTTCCCTCAGTACTGTCCCTCCGACAGTGTGACACTCCCTCAGTCATGTGCCTCCGACACTGAGACACTCCCTCAGTACTGTCCCTCTGACAGTGAGACACTCCCTCAGTACTGTCCGTCTGACAGTGAGACACTCCCTCAGTACTGACCCTCTGATGGTAGGGCACTCCCTCAGTACTGTCCCTCCGACAGTGAGGCACTCCCTCAGTACTGTCCCTCCGACAGTGAGACACTCCCTCAGTACTGTTCCCCGACAGTGAGACACTCCCTCAGTACTGCCCCTGTGACAGTGTGACACTCCTTCAGTACTGTCCCTCTGACAGTGAAACACTCCCTTAGTACTGTCCCTCCGACAGTGTGTCACTCCCTCAGTACTGTCCCTCTGACAGTGAGACACTCACTCAGTACTGTCCCTCTGATGGTAGGGAACTCCCTCAGTACTCTCCCTCCGACAGTGAGGCACTCCCTCAGTACAGTCCCTCCGACAGTGAGACACTCCCTCAGTACTGTCCATCTGATGGTAGGGCACTCCCTCAGTACTGTCCCTCCGACAGTGAGACACTCCCTCAGTACTGTCCCTCTGACAGTGAGATACTCCCTTAGTACTGTCCCTCTGACAGTGAGACACTCCCTCAGTACTGTCCCTCTGATGGTAGGGCACTCCCTCAGCACTGTCCCTCCGACAGTGAGGCACTCCCTCAGTACTGTCCCTCCGACAGTGAGAAACTTCCTCAGTACTGTCCCTCTGACAGTGAGACACTCCCTCTGTACTGTCCCTCTGATGGTAGGGCACTCCCTCAGCACTGTCTCTCCGACAGTGAGGCACTCCCTCAGTACTGTACCTCCGACAGTGAGACACTCCCTCAGTACTGTCCCTCCGACAGTGAGGCACTCCCTCAGTACTGTCCCTCCGACAATGTGGCACTCCCTCAGTACTGTCCCTCCGACAGTGTGACACACCCTCAGTACCTCCCCTCTGACAGTGAGACACTCGCTCGGTACTGTACCTCTGACAGTGAGACACTCCCTCAGTACTGTCCCTCCGACAGTGAGATACTCCCTCAGTACTGTCCCTCTGACAGTGAGACACTCCCTCAGTATTGTCCCTCTGACAGTGAGACACTCCCTCAGTACTGTCCCTCTGGCAGTGAGACACTCCCTCAGTACTGTCCCTCCGACAGTGAGATTCTTCCTCAGTAGTGTCCCTCTGACAGTGAGACATCCCTCAGTACTGTCCCTCTGACAGTGAGACACTCCCTCAGTACTGTCCCTCTGATGGTATGGCACTCCCTCAGTACTGTCCCTCTGACAGTGAGACGCTCCCTCAGTAATGTCCCTCTGACAGTGAGACTCTCCCTCAGTACTGTCCCTCCGACAGTGTGATACTCCCTCAGTACTGTCCCTCTGACAGTGAGACACTCCCTCAGTACTGTCCCTCTGATGGTAGGGCACTCCCTCAGTACTGTCCCTCCGACAGTGAGGCACTCCCTCAGTACTGTCCCTCCGACAGTGAGACACTCCCTCAGTACTGTCCCTCTGACAGTGAGACACTCCCTCAGTACTGTCCGTCTGATGGTAGGGTACTCCCTGAGCACTGTTCCTCCGAAATTGAGGCACTCCCTCAGTACTGTCCCTCCGACAGTGAGACTTTCCCTCAGTACTGTCCCTCCGACAGTGTGACACTCCCTCAGTCATGTGCCTCCGACACTGAGACACTCCCTCAGTACTGTCACTCTGACAGTGAGACACTCCCTCAGTACTGTCCCTCCGACAGTGAGATACTCCCTCAGTACTGTCCCTCTGATAGTGAGACACTCCCTCAGTACTGTCCCTCTGACAGTGAGACACTCCCTCAGTACTGTCCCTCTGACAGTGAAACACTCCCTCAGTACTGTCCGTCTGACAGTGAGACACTCCCTCAGTACTGTCCCCCCGATGGTAGGGCACTCCCTCAGTACTGTCCCTCCGACACTGAGACACTCCCTCAGTACTGTCCCTCCGACAGTGAGATACTCCCTTAGTACTGTTCCTCCGACAGTGAGACACTCCCTCAGTACTGTCCCTGTGACAGTGTGACACTCCTTCAGTACTGTCCCTCTGACAGTGAGACACTCCCTCAGTATTGTCCCTCCGACAGTGTGACACTCCCTCAGTACTGTCCCTCTGACAGTGAGACACTCACTCAGTACTGTCCCTCTGATGGTAGGGCACTCCCTCAGTACTCTCCCTCCGACAGTGAGGCACTCCCTCAGTACTGTCCCACCGACAGTGAGACACTCCCTCAGTACTGTCCCTCTGATGGTAGGGCACTCCCTCAGTACTGTCCATCCGACAGTGAGACACTAACTCAGTACTGTCCCTCTGACAGTGAGACACTCCCTCAGTACTGTCCCTCCGACAGTGAGATACTCCCTCAGTACTGTCCCTCTGATGGTAGGGCACTCCCTCAGTACTGTCCCTATGACAGTGAGACACTCACTCAGTACTGTCCCTCTGATGGTAGGGCACTCCCTCAGTACTCTCCCTCCGACAGTGAGGCACTCCCTCAGTACTGTCCCTCCGACAGTGAGACACTCCCTCAGTACTGTCCCTCTGATGGTAGGGCACTCCCTCAGCACTGTCCCTCCGACAGTGAGGCACTCCGTCAGTACTGTCCCTCCGACAGTGAGACACTCCCTCAGTACTGTCCCTCCGATAGTGAGACACTCCCTCAGTACTGTCCCTCTGACAGTGAGACACTCCCTCAGTACTGTCCCTCCGATAGTGAGACACTCCCTCAGTACTGTCCCTCTGACAGTGTGACACTCCCTCAGTACTGTCCCTCTCACAGTGTGATACTCCCTCAGTACCTCCCCTCTGACAGTGAGACACTCCCTCAGTACTGTCCCTCCGACAGTGAGATACTCCCTCAGAACAGTCCCTCTGACAGTGAGACACTCCCTCAGTACTGTTCCTTTGACAGTGAGACACTCCCTCAGTACTGTCCCTCTGACAGTGTGACACTCCCTCAGTCCCGTCCCTCTGACAGTGAGACACTCCCTCAGTACTGTCCCTCCGACAGTGAGATACTCCCTCAGTACTGTCCCTCTGACAGTGAGACACTCCCTCAGTACTGTCCCTCTGACAGTGAGACACTCCCTCAGTACTGTCCCTCTGATGGTATGGCACTCCCTCAGTACTGTCCCACTGACAGTGAGACACTCCCTCAGTAATGTCCCTCTGACAGTGAGACTCTCCCTCAGTACTGTCCCTACGACAGTGAGATACTCCCTCAGTACTGTCCCTCTGACAGTGAGACACTCCCTCAGTACTGTCCCTCTGATGGTAGGGCACTCCCTCAGTACTGTCCCTCCGACAGTGAGGCACTCCCTCAGTCCTGTCCCTCCGACAGTGAGACACTCCCTCAGTACTGTCCCTCTGACAGTGAGACACTCCCTCAGTACTGTCCGTCTGATGGTAGGGCACTCCCTGAGCACTGTTCCTCCGAAATTGAGGCACTCCCTCAGTACTGTCCCTCCGACAGTGAGACTTTCCCTCAGTACTGTCCCTCCGACAGTGTGACACTCCCTGAGTCATGTGCCTCCGACACTGAGACACTCCCTCAGTACTGTCCCTCTGACAGTGAGACACTCCCTCAGTACTGTCCCTCCGACAGTGAGATACTCCCTCAGTACTGTCCCTCTGATAGTGAGACACTCCCTCAGTACTGTCCCTCTGACAGTGAGACACTCCCTCAGTACTGTCCCTCTGACAGTGAGACACTCCCTCAGTACTGTCCGTCTGACAGTGAGACACTCCCTCAGTACTGTCCCTACGACAGTGAGATTCTCCCTCAGTACTGTCCCTCTGACAGTGAGACACTCCCTCAGTACTGTCCCTCTGATGGTAGGGCACTCCCTCAGTACTGTCCCTCCGACAGTGAGGCACTCCCTCAGTACTGTCCCTCCGACAGTGAGACACTCCCTCAGTACTGTCCCTCTGACAGTGAGACACTCCCTCAGTACTGTCCGTCTGACAGTGAGACACTCCCTCAGTACTGTCCCTACGACTTTGAGATACTCCCTCAGTACTGTCCCTCTGATGGTAGGGCACTCCCTCAGACCTGTCCCTCCGACAGTGAGGCACTCCCTCAGTACTGTCCCTCCGACAGTGAGACACTCCCTCAGTACTGTCCCTCTGACAGTGAGACACTCCTTCAGTACTGTCCGTCTGATGGTAGGGCACTCCCTGAGCACTGTTCCTCCGAAATTGAGGCACTCCCTCAGTAGTGTCCCTCCGACAGTGAGACTTTCCCTCAGTACTGTCCCTCCGACAGTGTGACACTCCCTGAGTCATGTGCCTCCGACACTGAGACACTCCCTCAGTACTGTCCCTCTGACAGTGAGACACTCCCTCAGTACTGTCCCTCCGACAGTGAGATACTCCCTCAGTACTGTCCCTCTGATAGTGAGACACTCCCTCAGTACTGTCCCTCTGACAGTGAGACACTCCCTCAGTACTGTCCCTCTGACAGTGAGACACTCCCTCAGTACTGTCCGTCTGACAGTGAGACACTCCCTCAGTACTGTCCCCCTGATGGTAGGGCACTCCCTCAGTACTGTCCCTCCGACACTGAGACACTCCCTCAGTACTGTCTTTCCGACAGTGAGATACTCCCTTAGTACTGTTCCTCCGAGAGTGAGATACTCCCTCAGTACTGTCCCTGTGACAGTGTGACACTCCTTCAGTACTGTCCCTCTGACAGTGAGACACTCCCTCAGTACTGTCCCTCCGACAGTGTGACACTCCCTCAGTACTGTCCCTCTGATGGTAGGGCACTCCCTCAGTACTCTCCCTCCGACAGTGAGGCACTCCCTCAGTACTGTCCCTCCGACAGTGAGACACTCCCTCAGTACTGTCCCTCTGATGGCAGGGCACTCCCTCAGTACTGTCCATCCGACAGTGAGACACTAACTCAGTACTGTCCCTCTGACAGTGAGACACTCCCTCAGTACTGTCCCTCCGACAGTGAGATACTCCCTCAGTACTGTCCCTCTGACAGTGAGACACTCCCTCAGTACTGTCTCTCTGATGGTAGGGCACTCCCTCAGCACTGTCCCTCCGACAGTGAGGCACTCCCTCAGTACTGTCCCTCCGACAGTGAGACACTCCCTCAGTACTGTCCCTCCGATAGTGAGACACTCCCTCAGTACTGTCCCTCTGACAGTGAGACACTCCCTCAGTACTGTCCCTCCGATAGTGAGACACTCCCTCATTACTGTCCCTCTGACAGTGTGACACTCCCTCAGTACTGTCCCTCTCACAGTGTGATACTCCCTCAGTACCGTCCCTCCGACAGTGAGATACTCCCTCAGTACCTCCCCTCTGACAGTGAGACACTCCCTCAGTACTGTCCCTCCGACAGTGAGATACTCCCTCAGAACAGTCCCTCTGACAGTGAGACACTCCCTCAGTACTGTTCCTTTGACAGTGAGACACTCCCTCAGTACTGTCCCTCTGACAGTGTGACACTCCCTCAGTCCCGTCCCTCTGACAGTGAGACACTCCCTCAGTACTGTCCCTCCGACAGTGAGATACTCCCTCAGTACTGTCCCTCCGACAGAGAGATACTCCCTCAGTACTGTCCGTCTGATGGTAGGGCACTCCCTGAGCACTGTTCCTCCGACATTGAGGCACTCCCTCAGTACTGTCCCTCCGACAGTGAGACTTTCCCTCAGTACTGTCCCTCCGACAGTGTGACACTCCCTCAGTCATGTGCCTCCGACACTGAGACACTCCCTCAGTACTGTCCCTGTGACAGTGTGACACTCCTTCAGTACTGTCCCTCCGACAGTGAGATACTCCCTCAGTACTGTCCCTCTGACAGTGAGACACTCCCTCAGTACTGTCCCTCCGACAGTGAGACACTCCCTCGGTACTGTCCCTCTGACAGTGAGATACTCCCTCGGTACCGTCTCTTTGACAGTGAGACACTCCCTCGGTACCGTCCCTCCGAGACTGAGACACTTCCTCGGTACTGTCCCTCCGACAGTGAGATACTCCCTCAGTACTGTCCCTCTGACAGTGAGACACTCCCTCAGTACTGTCCCTCTGATTGTATGGCACTCCCTCAGTACTGTCCCTCCGACAGTGAGGCACTCCCTCAGTACTGTCCCTCCGACAGTGAGACACTCCCTCAGTACTGTCCCTCTGACAGTGAGACACTCCCTCGGTACTGTCCCTCTGACAGTGAGACACTCCCTCGGTACCGTCCCTCCGACAGTGAGACACTCCCTCAGTCCTGTCCCTCTGACAGTGAGACATTCCCTCAGTACTGTTCCTCTGATGGTAGGGCACTCCCTCAGTACTGTCCCTCCGACAGTGAGGCACTCCCTCAGTACTGTCCCTCTGATAGTGAGACACTCCCTCAGTACTGTCCCTCCGACAGTGAGATACTCCCTCAGTACTGTCCCTCTGACAGTGAGACACTCCCTCAGTACTGTCCCTCTGACAGTGAGACACTCCCTCAGTACTGTCCCTCCGACAGTGAGGCACTCCCTCAGTGCTGTCCCTCCGAGAGTGAGACACTCCCTCAGTACTGTTCCTCCGAGAGTGAGACACTCCCTCAGTACTGTCCCTCTGACAGTGTGACACTCCTTCAGTACTGTCCCTCTGACACTGAGACACTCCCTCAGTACTGTCCCTTCGGCAGTGTGACACTCCCTCAGTACTGTCCCTCTGACAGTGAGACACTCCCTCAGTACTGTCCCTCTGATGGTAGGGCACTCCCTCAGTACTGTCCCTCAGACAGTGAGGCACTCCCTCAGTACTGTCTCTCCGACAGTGAGACACTCCCTCAGTACTGTCCCTCTGATGGTAGGGCCCTCCCTCAGTACTGTCCCTCCGACAGTGAGACACTCCCTCAGTACTGTCCCTCTGACAGTGAGACACTCCCTCAGTACTGTCCCTCCGACAGTGAGATACTCCCTCAGTACTGTCCCTCTGATAGTGATACACTCCCTCAGTACTGTCCCTCTGACAGTGAGACACTCACTCAGTACTGTCCCTCTGACAGTGAGATACTCTCTCAGTCCTGTCCCTCTGACAGTGTGACACTCCCTGAGTACTGTCCCTCTGACAGTGAGACACTCCCTCAGTACTGTCCCTCCGATAGTGAGACACTGCCGCAGTACTGTCCCTCTGACAGTGAGGCACTCCCTCAGTACTGTCCCTCTGACAGTGAGACAGTCCCTCAGTACTGTCCCTCCGACAGTGAGATACTCCCTCAGTACTGTCCCTCTGACAGTGAGACACTCCCTCAGTACTGTCCCTCTGACAGTGAGACATTCCCTCAGTACTGTCCCTCTGATGATAGGGCACTCCGTCAGTACTGTCCCTCCGACAGTGAGACACTCCCTCAGTACTGTCCCTCTGACAGTTTGACACTCCCTCGGTACCGCCCCTCGACAGTGAGACACTCTCTCAGTACCGTCCCTCTGCCAGTGAGACACTCCCTCAGTACTGTCCCTCCGACAGTGAGATACTCCCTCAGTACTGTCCCTCTGACAGTGAGACACTCCCTCAGTACTGTTCCTCTGATGGTAGGGCACTCCCTCAGTACTGTCCCTCCGACAGTGAGGCTTCCCTCAGTACTGTCCCTCCGACAGTGAGACACTCCCTCAGTACTGTCCCTCTGACAGTGAGACACTCCCTCGGCACCGTCCCTCCGACAGTGAGACACTCCCTCAGTACCGTCCCTCTGCCAGTGAGGCACTCCCTCGGTACTGTCCCTCCGACAGTGAGACACTCCCTCGGTACTGTCCCTCTGACAGTGTGACACTCCCTCGGTACTGTCCCTCTGACAGTGAGACACTCCCTTAGTACTTTCCCTCCGACAGTGAGACAATCCCTCAGTACTGTCCCTCTGACAGTGAGATACTCCCTCGGTACCGTCCCTTTGACAGTGAGACACTCCCTCGGTTCCGTCCCTCCGACACTGAGACACTTCCTCGGTACTGTCCCTCCGACAGTGAGACACTCCCTCAGTACTGTCCCTCTGAGAGTGTGACACTCCCTCAGTACTGTCCCTCCGACAGTGAGATACTCCCTCAGTACTGTCCCTCTGACAGTGAGACACTCCCTCAGTACTGTTCCTCTGATGGTAGGGCACTCCCTCAGTACTGTCCCTCCGTCAGTGAGGCACTCCCTCAGTACTGTCCCTCCGACAGTGAGACAGTCCCTCAGTACTGTCCCTCTGACAGTGAGACACTCCCTCGGTACTGTCCCTCTGACAGTGAGACACTCCCTCGGTACCGTCCCTCCGACAGTGAGACACTCCCTCAGTCCTGTCCCTCTGACAGTGAGACATTCCCTCAGTACTGTTCCTCTGATGGTAGGGCACTCCCTCAGTACTGTCCCTCCGACAGTGAGGCACTCCCTCAGTACTGTCCCTCTGACAGTGAGACACTCCCTCAGTACTGTCCCTCTGACAGTGAGACACTCCCTCAGTACTGTCCCTCCGACAGTGAGGCACTCCCTCAGTGCTGTCCCTCCGAGAGTGAGACACTCCCTCAGTACTGTCCCTCTGACAGTGTGACACTCCTTCAGTACTGTCCCTCTGACACTGAGACACTCCCTCAGTACTGTCCCTTCGGCAGTGTGGCACTCCCTCAGTACTGTCCCTCTGACAGTGAGACACTCCCTCAGTACTGTCCCTCTGATGGTAGGGCACTCCCTCAGTACCGTCCCTCCGCCAGTGAGGCACTCCCTCGGTACTCTCCCTCCGACAGTGAGACACTCCCTCGGTACTGTCCCTCTGACTGTGTGACACTCCCTTAGTACCGTCCCTCCGACAGTGAGACACTCCCTCAGTACTTTCCCTCTGACAGTGAGACACTCCCTCGGTACCGTCCCTCTGACAGTGAGACACTCCCTCGGTACCGTCCCTCCGACAGTGAGACACTCCCTCGGTACTGTCCCTCCGACAGTGAGACACTCCCTCGGTACTGTCCCTCCGACAGTGATACACTCCCTCAGTACTGTCCCTCTGATCGTGCAAAAATCTCTCGTTACTCCGACAGCGCTGTGCTCCCTCAGTGCCGGACAGTTTGTCTGCAAAGTTCTCATCTCAGCGCTGTAATATTTCATCAGATTTAAATCCACCCAAAACTTAAGCATTTGCATGGCAGATCCAGACAGTTGTAATTGTACAAGCTGAGAGACGATGTTTTATGGTTCTGCTCCAAAATTAATCCTGGCAGTTTACTGAGGATTTCTATTGAATTGCTCTAATTTTCGCATGGATTCCAAGGCCAGCCTCACACAGATGTCGGCTGTTGTCTGATGTTGTGTTGACCAAGTGTGTACTTCTGTCCTGTGGAGATAATGTGGTCGATCTGCCTCCATTCTTCACCCAGCTCATCATTGTCCACGGGGGAAGGGGCTGATAGATTATCATAATATCCACCTATGATCATATAGTCGCAGAATCATAGAGCACTACAGAACAGAAACAGGCCTTTCGGCCCATCTAGTCTCTGCCAGCCAGGTCTGCTACCTGATCTCATAAGGCTTCACCTGGACCATAGCCCTCCATCCCTCTCTCATCATCTTACCTGACCAAACTTCTCTTAAATGTTACAATTGACCTCGTATTTACCACTTTCTCTGGCATAAATAGACCCACCTAATCTGAGCCGAACTATTATTCTGCCAGGTTCCATCGATCTGTACCTAGACCATACCCCTCCCGTCCATATACCTATTTAAACTTCTCTTAAGTGGTGCAAGTAACCCCATTTCCACCACTCCTGCAGGTTGCACACCACTCTTAAGTATTTCAACTTTCACCCTTAACCTATGACCTCTAGTTCCAGTCTCACCCAACCTCAATGGAAAAAGCCTGCTTGCATTCACCCTATCTATACACCTCATACTTTTATATACTCCCATATGATCTCTCCTCACTCTCCTAAACTCCAGGGAATAAAGTCGTAATCCATTCAGACTTTCCCTGTAACCAAGGTCCTCAAGTTCCGGCAACATCCTTGAAATCTTTCAAGGTTATTGATACCTTTCACCTTGAGGCTGGTCAATGTTAGGGTGAACCAGTGTTGCAGTCGGTCAAGCCACTGCCTGGCATCTCCAATGACCCGGGGGGAAATCCTGATCTCTGGTGCTGTCTGTGTGGTGTTTGCAAGTTCTCCCTGTAGCCGCACACGTTTCCTCCTGTTGTTACCTCCCACATCCCAAACGTGGATTAGTTCTCCACGCTAAATTGTTCCTCATATGTAGATATTAGGGGGCTTTTGCTTTTGCTAAGGCACTTGAGGGGAGGGGGTTGGTGGAGGGTTGATGTTTTGCTGCTGTTTATGTGTAGGAGGGGGGCTTTGGGTTTCCAATGTTTTCCTGTCATTCATTCTTTGGGGTTTTCTTCTGTTTTTGAGGCTGTCTGTGAAGAGTAAGAATTTCAGGTTGTATACCGTGTACATTCTCTGATATTAAGTGGAATCATTGAACCATTGATCAGTGATAAAATCTGTTTTTTTCTTCTCTGGGGATGATGCGGTAGTGTAGCAGTTAGGGTAATGCTAGCAAATACCAGTACTGTAACCCAGTTTCAATTCTGCACCCGGCTTCAACCCTGCCATTATCTGGAAGGAATTTGTACTTTCTCCCTGTGACCATGTGGGATTCCTCCAGGTGCTCTGGTTTCCTCCTACGTTTGCTTGTTTGTTATGCGCCCTGTCATGTGACGTGGGCTTTCCATGACCATGATTGTTCTTGGCAAACCTTTCCACAGAAGTGGTTTGCCATGGCCTTCTTCTGGGCAGTGTCTTCACAAGACGGGTGACCCAAGCCATTATCAATACTCTTCAGCGATTGTCTGCCTGGCGTTGGCGGTCACATAACCAAGGAGAACCATGCACCAGCTGCTCATACAACCATCCACCACCTGCTCCCGTGGCTTGACGTGACCCTGATCGGGGTGGGGGTCTAAGCTAGTGCCCTTAATGGAGTGCCTTACACCTCCTTTGGTAGAAACGTATTTCAACCCTGCCACCCAGTGATAATAGCGTTACACATTACAGTGCTCCACAAAACACACTGTTCACAGTTTCAAATTATAGCCCGCTCATTACTGTCTGTGTTAATGCACTCGAGCTCCTGGGGTGCCCTCCAGTTCCAGGATTCTTCCACTGTACTTGTGGTCCCTCTTCAGCGACACATGGGTATGGGCATAACCATGGAAAATGAGTAGGCATCAGTGGTAGACACACACAAAATACTGGAGGAACTCAACAGATCAGGCAGCATCTATGGACGTCAATAAACCATCAACATTTTGGCCAAGGCACTTCTTCAGAAGGGGGAAGATGCCAGAATAAAAAGGTGAGGGGGGAGGGGAAGGACAATAGCTAGAAGGTGATAGATGAAGCCAGGTGGGTTGGAAAGATGGTTGGCATCTGTCTGTCTCGATGGACAATGGGTGATGATCATCATCACAAACCTGGGCTGAAAGTGTGGAGATCCTGAGATGCCCAGTCATCAAGATCCCCCTCTCGGCCTCATTGGTGTAGTCCAAAGGAAAGCTTATGAAGCAATACGTTTGGCACCAGCTTGGCAGCAGGAGCTGCTGGAAGGATGTTCAACGACATCCAGCTGCCTTAGAGGCTCCACTCCGGATTTGCTTTCTGAGTTCACTTCCATAGCCTTCATCTCTCCTGAGGCTGCCCACAAGGCAGTGGGGCTGTTTACCCCTAGCTGGGGATCTGGTTCGTGAGCACTGGGGTGTGCTACGTGTTCAGGGGCCAGACCTCCTCCCCGTCCTCTGTAGTTCAGCCCGAGTCCGAAAGGAGTTCAGTTTCCGTGTGACGCCAGCGAGGAGGCACTGCGTGAGGCTTGTTGTTGGAGAGGCTGTGTACTGGCAGGGAGAGACTCACACATTCAGATCTCCTTTTTAACAAGACTGCCAGCCAGCGGTGGAAGCTGAAAGTGAGATAACAAGCACTACCCGCTACACTACCACACTAGATGCATCTCAACAACCAATCTGACACCGGGTTGGAAAGATAAAGGGCTGGAAAAGAAGGAATCTAATAGGACAGGAGAGTGGACCACAGGAGAAAGAGAAGGAGAAGGAGGAAGGGACCCAGAGGGAGGTGATAGGCAGATGAGAAGAGATAAGAGGCCACAGTGGGGAGTAGAAGAAGAGGGGAGGAGGAGGGAATATTTTTTACCAGAAGGAGAAATCATTCAATATTCATGCCATTAGGTTGGAGGCTACCCAGACGGAATATAAGGTGTTGCTCCTCCACCCTGAGGGTGGCCCCATCTTGGCACAAGAGGAGGCCGTGGACGGTCCTGTCAGAACAGGATTGGGAGTTGGAGTGAAAATTTTGGACCACCGGGAAGTTCCACTTTTGGTGGATGGGGCGGAGGTGCTCGACACAGTGGGCCCCCAGTTTACAACGGGTCCCACCCATGTGGAGAATGCTGCATCAGGAGCACGGGACACAATAGACGACCCCAGCAGATTCTCAGTGAGGCACTCCCTCGGTACCGTCCCTCTGACAGTGAGACACTCCCTCAGTATTGTCCCTCTGACAGTGAGACACTCCCTCAGTATTGTCCCTCTGACAGTGAGACACTCCCTCAGTACTGTCCCTCTGGCAGTGAGACACTCCCTCAGTACTGTCCCTCCGACAGTGAGATTCTTCCTCAGTAGTGTCCCTCTGACAGTGAGACATCCCTCAGTACTGTCCCTCTGACAGTGAGACACTCCCTCAGTACTGTCCCTCTGATGGTATGGCATTCCCTCAGTACTGTCCCTCTGACAGTGAGACACTCCCTCAGTAATGTCCCTCTGACAGTGAGACTCTCCCTCAGTACTGTCCCTCCGACAGTGTGATACTCCCTCAGTACTGTCCCTCTGACAGTGAGACACTCCCTCAGTACTGTCCCTCTGATGGTAGGGCACTCCCTCTGTACTGTCCCTCCGACAGTGAGGCACTCCCTCAGTACTGTCCCTCCGCCAGTGAGACACTCCCTCAGTACTGTCCCTCTGACAGTGAGACACTCCCTCAGTACTGTCCGTCTGATGGTAGGGTACTCCCTGAGCACTGTTCCTCCGAAATTGAGGCACTCCCTCAGTACTGTCCCTCCGACAGTGAGACTTTCCCTCAGTACTGTCCCTCCGACAGTGTGACACTCCCTCAGTCATGTGCCTCCGACACTGAGACACTCCCTCAGTACTGTCACTCTGACAGTGAGACACTCCCTCAGTACTGTCCGTCTGACAGTGATACACTCCCTCAGTACTGACCCTCTGATGGTAGGGCACTCCCTCAGTACTGTCCCTCCGACAGTGAGGCACTCCCTCAGTACTGTCCCTCCGACAGTGAGACACTCCCTCAGTACTGTTCCCCGACAGTGAGACACTCCCTAAGTACTGCCCCTGTGACAGTGTGACACTCCTTCAGTACTGTCCCTCTGACAGTGAAACACTCCCTTAGTACTGTCCCTCCGACAGTGTGTCACTCCCTCAGTACTGTCCCTCTGACAGTGAGACACTCACTCAGTACTGTCCCTCTGATGGTAGGGAACTCCCTCAGTACTCTCCCTCCGACAGTGAGGCACTCCCTCAGTACAGTCCCTCCGACAGTGAGACACTCCCTCAGTACTGTCCATCTGATGGTAGGGCACTCCCTCAGTACTGTCCCTCCGACAGTGAGACACTCCCTCAGTACTGTCCCTCTGACAGTGAGATACTCCCTTAGTACTGTCCCTCTGACAGTGAGACACTCCCTCAGTACTGTCCCTCTGATGGTAGGGCACTCCCTCAGCACTGTCCCTCCGACAGTGAGGCACTCCCTCAGTACTGTCCCTCCGACAGTGAGAAACTTCCTCAGTACTGTCCCTCTGACAGTGAGACACTCCCTCTGTACTGTCCCTCTGATGGTAGGGCACTCCCTCAGCACTGTCTCTCCGACAGTGAGGCACTCCCTCAGTACTGTACCTCCGACAGTGAGACACTCCCTCAGTACTGTCCCTCCGACAGTGAGGCACTCCCTCAGTACTGTCCCTCCGACAGTGTGGCACTCCCTCAGTACTGTCCCTCCGACAGTGTGACACACCCTCAGTACCTCCCCTCTGACAGTGAGACACTCGCTCGGTACTGTACCTCTGACAGTGAGACACTCCCTCAGTACTGTCCCTCCGACAGTGAGATACTCCCTCAGTACTGTCCCTCTGACAGTGAGACACTCCCTCAGTATTGTCCCTCTGACAGTGAGACACTCCCTCAGTACTGTCCCTCTGGCAGTGAGACACTCCCTCAGTACTGTCCCTCCGACAGTGAGATTCTTCCTCAGTAGTGTCCCTCTGACAGTGAGACATCCCTCAGTACTGTCCCTCTGACAGTGAGACACTCCCTCAGTACTGTCCCTCTGATGGTATGGCATTCCCTCAGTACTGTCCCTCTGACAGTGAGACACTCCCTCAGTAATGTCCCTCTGACAGTGAGACTCTCCCTCAGTACTGTCCCTCCGACAGTGTGATACTCCCTCAGTACTGTCCCTCTGACAGTGAGACACTCCCTCAGTACTGTCCCTCTGATGGTAGGGCACTCCCTCAGTACTGTCCCTCCGACAGTGAGGCACTCCCTCAGTACTGTCCCTCCGCCAGTGAGACACTCCCTCAGTACTGTCCCTCTGACAGTGAGACACTCCCTCAGTACTGTCCGTCTGATGGTAGGGTACTCCCTGAGCACTGTTCCTCCGAAATTGAGGCACTCCCTCAGTACTGTCCCTCCGACAGTGAGACTTTCCCTCAGTACTGTCCCTCCGACAGTGTGACACTCCCTCAGTCATGTGCCTCCGACACTGAGACACTCCCTCAGTACTGTCACTCTGACAGTGAGACACTCCCTCAGTACTGTCCCTCCGACAGTGAGATACTCCCTCAGTACTGTCCCTCTGATAGTGAGACACTCCCTCAGTACTGTCCCTCTGACAGTGAGTCACTCCCTCAGTACTGTCCCTCTGACAGTGAAACACTCCCTCAGTACTGTCCGTCTGACAGTGAGACACTCCCTCAGTACTGTCCCCCCGATGGTAGGGCACTCCCTCAGTACTGTCCCTCCGACACTGAGACACTCCCTCAGTACTGTCCCTCCGACAGTGAGATACTCCCTTAGTACTGTTCCTCCGACAGTGAGACACTCCCTCAGTACTGTCCCTGTGACAGTGTGACACTCCTTCAGTACTGTCCCTCTGACAGTGAGACACTCCCTCAGTATTGTCCCTCCGACAGTGTGACACTCCCTCAGTACTGTCCCTCTGACAGTGAGACACTCACTCAGTACTGTCCCTCTGATGGTAGGGCACTCCCTCAGTACTCTCCCTCCGACAGTGAGGCACTCCCTCAGTACTGTCCCACCGACAGTGAGACACTCCCTCAGTACTGTCCCTCTGATGGTAGGGCACTCCCTCAGTACTGTCCATCTGACAGTGAGACACTAACTCAGTACTGTCCCTCTGACAGTGAGACACTCCCTCAGTACTGTCCCTCCGACAGTGAGATACTCCCTCAGTACTGTCCCTCTGATGGTAGGGCACTCCCTCAGTACTGTCCCTATGACAGTGAGACACTCACTCAGTACTGTCCCTCTGATGGTAGGGCACTCCCTCAGTACTCTCCCTCCGACAGTGAGGCACTCCCTCAGTACTGTCCCTCCGACAGTGAGACACTCCCTCAGTACTGTCCCTCTGATGGTAGGGCACTCCCTCAGCACTGTCCCTCCGACAGTGAGGCACTCCGTCAGTACTGTCCCTCCGACAGTGAGACACTCCCTCAGTACTGTCCCTCCGATAGTGAGACACTCCCTCAGTACTGTCCCTCTGACAGTGAGACACTCCCTCAGTACTGTCCCTCCGATAGTGAGACACTCCCTCAGTACTGTCCCTCTGACAGTGTGACACTCCCTCAGTACTGTCCCTCTCACAGTGTGATACTCCCTCAGTACCTCCCCTCTGACAGTGAGACACTCCCTCAGTACTGTCCCTCCGACAGTGAGATACTCCCTCTGAACAGTCCCTCTGACAGTGAGACACTCCCTCAGTACTGTTCCTTTGACAGTGAGACACTCCCTCAGTACTGTCCCTCTGACAGTGTGACACTCCCTCAGTCCCGTCCCTCTGACAGTGAGACACTCCCTCAGTACTGTCCCTCCGACAGTGAGATACTCCCTCAGTACTGTCCCTCTGACAGTGAGACACTCCCTCAGTACTGTCCCTCTGACAGTGAGACACTCCCTCAGTACTGTCCCTCTGATGGTATGGCACTCCCTCAGTACTGTCCCACTGACAGTGAGACACTCCCTCAGTAATGTCCCTCTGACAGTGAGACTCTCCCTCAGTACTGTCCCTCCGACAGTGAGATACTCCCTCAGTACTGTCCCTCTGACAGTGAGACACTCCCTCAGTACTGTCCCTCTGATGGTAGGGCACTCCCTCAGTACTGTCCCTCCGACAGTGAGGCACTCCCTCAGTCCTGTCCCTCCGACAGTGAGACACTCCCTCAGTACTGTCCCTCTGACAGTGAGACACTCCCTCAGTACTGTCCGTCTGATGGTAGGGCACTCCCTGAGCACTGTTCCTCCGAAATTGAGGCACTCCCTCAGTACTGTCCCTCCGACAGTGAGACTTTCCCTCAGTACTGTCCCTCCGACAGTGTGACACTCCCTGAGTCATGTGCCTCCGACACTGAGACACTCCCTCAGTACTGTCCCTCTGACAGTGAGACACTCCCTCAGTACTGTCCCTCCGACAGTGAGATACTCCCTCAGTACTGTCCCTCTGATAGTGAGACACTCCCTCAGTACTGTCCCTCTGACAGTGAGACACTCCCTCAGTACTGTCCCTCTGACAGTGAGACACTCCCTCAGTACTGTCCGTCTGACAGTGAGACACTCCCTCAGTACTGTCCCTACGACAGTGAGATTCTCCCTCAGTACTGTCCCTCTGACAGTGAGACACTCCCTCAGTACTGTCCCTCTGATGGTAGGGCACTCCCTCAGTACTGTCCCTCCGACAGTGAGGCACTGCCTCAGTACTGTCCCTCCGACAGTGAGACACTCCCTCAGTACTGTCCCTCTGACAGTGAGACACTCCCTCAGTACTGTCCGTCTGACAGTGAGACACTCCCTCAGTACTGTCCCTACGACAGTGAGATACTCCCTCAGTACTGTCCCTCTGATGGTAGGGCACTCCCTCAGACCTGTCCCTCCGACAGTGAGGCACTCCCTCAGTACTGTCCCTCCGACAGTGAGACACTCCCTCAGTACTGTCCCTCTGACAGTGAGACACTCCTTCAGTACTGTCCGTCTGATGGTAGGGCACTCCCTGAGCACTGTTCCTCCGAAATTGAGGCACTCCCTCAGTAGTGTCCCTCCGACAGTGAGACTTTCCCTCAGTACTGTCCCTCCGACAGTGTGACACTCCCTGAGTCATGTGCCTCCGACACTGAGACACTCCCTCAGTACTGTCCCTCTGACAGTGAGACACTCCCTCAGTACTGTCCCTCCGACAGTGAGATACTCCCTCAGTACTGTCCCTCTGATAGTGAGACACTCCCTCAGTACTGTCCCTCTGACAGTGAGACACTCCCTCAGTACTGTCCCTCTGACAGTGAGACACTCCCTCATTACTGTCCGTCTGACAGTGAGACACTCCCTCAGTACTGTCCCCCTGATGGTAGGGCACTCCCTCAGTACTGTCCCTCCGACACTGAGACACTCCCTCAGTACTGTCTTTCCGACAGTGAGATACTCCCTTAGTACTGTTCCTCCGAGAGTGAGATACTCCCTCAGTACTGTCCCTGTGACAGTGTGACACTCCTTCAGTACTGTCCCTCTGACAGTGAGACACTCCCTCAGTACTGTCCCTCCGACAGTGTGACACTCCCTCAGTACTGTCCCTCTGATGGTAGGGCACTCCCTCAGTACTCTCCCTCCGACAGTGAGGCACTCCCTCAGTACTGTCCCTCCGACAGTGAGACACTCCCTCAGTACTGTCCCTCTGATGGCAGGGCACTCCCTCAGTACTGTCCATCCGACAGTGAGACACTAACTCAGTACTGTCCCTCTGACAGTGAGACACTCCCTCAGTACTGTCCCTCCGACAGTGAGATACTCCCTCAGTACTGTCCCTCTGACAGTGAGACACTCCCTCAGTACTGTCTCTCTGATGGTAGGGCACTCCCTCAGCACTGTCCCTCCGACAGTGAGGCACTCCCTCAGTACTGTCCCTCCGACAGTGAGACACTCCCTCAGTACTGTCCCTCCGATAGTGAGACACTCCCTCAGTACTGTCCCTCTGACAGTGAGACACTCCCTCAGTACTGTCCCTCCGATAGTGAGACACTCCCTCATTACTGTCCCTCTGACAGTGTGACACTCCCTCAGTACTGTCCCTCTCACAGTGTGATACTCCCTCAGTACCGTCCCTCCGACAGTGAGATACTCCCTCAGTACCTCCCCTCTGACAGTGAGACACTCCCTCAGTACTGTCCCTCCGACAGTGAGATACTCCCTCAGAACAGTCCCTCTGACAGTGAGACACTCCCTCAGTACTGTTCCTTTGACAGTGAGACACTCCCTCAGTACTGTCCCTCTGACAGTGTGACACTCCCTCAGTCCCGTCCCTCTGACAGTGAGACACTCCCTCAGTACTGTCCCTCCGACAGTGAGATACTCCCTCAGTACTGTCCCTCTGACAGTGAGACACTCCCTCAGTACTGTCCCTCCGACAGAGAGATACTCCCTCAGTACTGTCCGTCTGATGGTAGGGCACTCCCTGAGCACTGTTCCTCCGACATTGAGGCACTCCCTCAGTACTGTCCCTCCGACAGTGAGACTTTCCCTCAGTACTGTCCCTCCGACAGTGTGACACTCCCTCAGTCATGTGCCTCCGACACTGAGACACTCCCTCAGTACTGTCCCTGTGACAGTGTGACACTCCTTCAGTACTGTCCCTCCGACAGTGAGATACTCCCTCAGTACTGTCCCTCTGACAGTGAGACACTCCCTTAGTACTTTCCCTCCGACAGTGAGACACTCCCTCGGTACTGTCCCTCTGACAGTGAGATACTCCCTCGGTACCGTCTCTTTGACAGTGAGACACTCCCTCGGTACCGTCCCTCCGAGACTGAGACACTTCCTCGGTACTGTCCCTCCGACAGTGAGATACTCCCTCAGTACTGTCCCTCTGACAGTGAGACACTCCCTCAGTACTGTTCCTCTGATGGTAGGGCACTCCCTCAGTACTGTCCCTCCGACAGTGAGGCACTCCCTCAGTACTGTCCCTCCGACAGTGAGACACTCCCTCAGTACTGTCCCTCTGACAGTGAGACACTCCCTCGGTACTGTCCCTCTGACAGTGAGACACTCCCTCGGTACCGTCCCTCCGACAGTGAGACACTCCCTCAGTCCTGTCCCTCTGACAGTGAGACATTCCCTCAGTACTGTTCCTCTGATGGTAGGGCACTCCCTCAGTACTGTCCCTCCGACAGTGAGGCACTCCCTCAGTACTGTCCCTCTGATAGTGAGACACTCCCTCAGTACTGTCCCTCCGACAGTGAGATACTCCCTCAGTACTGTCCCTCTGACAGTGAGACACTCCCTCAGTACTGTCCCTCTGACAGTGAGACACTCCCTCAGTACTGTCCCTCCGACAGTGAGGCACTCCCTCAGTGCTGTCCCTCCGAGAGTGAGACACTCCCTCAGTACTGTTCCTCCGAGAGTGAGACACTCCCTCAGTACTGTCCCTCTGACAGTGTGACACTCCTTCAGTACTGTCCCTCTGACACTGAGACACTCCCTCAGTACTGTCCCTTCGGCAGTGTGACACTCCCTCAGTACTGTCCCTCTGACAGTGAGACACTCCCTCAGTACTGTCCCTCTGATGGTAGGGCACTCCCTCAGTACTGTCCCTCAGACAGTGAGGCACTCCCTCAGTACTGTCTCTCCGACAGTGAGACACTCCCTCAGTACTGTCCCTCTGATGGTAGGGCCCTCCCTCAGTACTGTCCCTCCGACAGTGAGACACTCCCTCAGTACTGTCCCTCTGACAGTGAGACACTCCCTCAGTACTGTCCCTCCGACAGTGAGATACTCCCTCAGTACTGTCCCTCTGATAGTGATACACTCCCTCAGTACTGTCCCTCTGACAGTGAGACACTCACTCAGTACTGTCCCTCTGACAGTGAGATACTCTCTCAGTCCTGTCCCTCTGACAGTGTGACACTCCCTGAGTACTGTCCCTCTGACAGTGAGACACTCCCTCAGTACTGTCCCTCCGATAGTGAGACACTGCCGCAGTACTGTCCCTCTGACAGTGAGGCACTCCCTCAGTACTGTCCCTCTGACAGTGAGACAGTCCCTCAGTACTGTCCCTCCGACAGTGAGATACTCCCTCAGTACTGTCCCTCTGACAGTGAGACACTCCCTCAGTACTGTCCCTCTGACAGTGAGACATTCCCTCAGTACTGTCCCTCTGATGATAGGGCACTCCGTCAGTACTGTCCCTCCGACAGTGAGACACTCCCTCAGTACTGTCCCTCTGACAGTTTGACACTCCCTCGGTACCGCCCCTCGACAGTGAGACACTCTCTCAGTACCGTCCCTCTGCCAGTGAGACACTCCCTCAGTACTGTCCCTCCGACAGTGAGATACTCCCTCAGTACTGTCCCTCTGACAGTGAGACACTCCCTCAGTACTGTTCCTCTGATGGTAGGGCACTCCCTCAGTACTGTCCCTCCGACAGTGAGGCTTCCCTCAGTACTGTCCCTCCGACAGTGAGACACTCCCTCAGTACTGTCCCTCTGACAGTGAGACACTCCCTCGGCACCGTCCCTCCGACAGTGAGACACTCCCTCAGTACCGTCCCTCTGCCAGTGAGGCACTCCCTCGGTACTGTCCCTCCGACAGTGAGACACTCCCTCGGTACTGTCCCTCTGACAGTGTGACACTCCCTCGGTACTGTCCCTCTGACAGTGAGACACTCCCTTAGTACTTTCCCTCCGACAGTGAGACAATCCCTCAGTACTGTCCCTCTGACAGTGAGATACTCCCTCGGTACCGTCCCTTTGACAGTGAGACACTCCCTCGGTTCCGTCCCTCCGACACTGAGACACTTCCTCGGTACTGTCCCTCCGACAGTGAGACACTCCCTCAGTACTGTCCCTCTGAGAGTGTGACACTCCCTCAGTACTGTCCCTCCGACAGTGAGATACTCCCTCAGTACTGTCCCTCTGACAGTGAGACACTCCCTCAGTACTGTTCCTCTGATGGTAGGGCACTCCCTCAGTACTGTCCCTCCGTCAGTGAGGCACTCCCTCAGTACTGTCCCTCCGACAGTGAGACAGTCCCTCAGTACTGTCCCTCTGACAGTGAGACACTCCCTCGGTACTGTCCCTCTGACAGTGAGACACTCCCTCGGTACCGTCCCTCCGACAGTGAGACACTCCCTCAGTCCTGTCCCTCTGACAGTGAGACATTCCCTCAGTACTGTTCCTCTGATGGTAGGGCACTCCCTCAGTACTGTCCCTCCGACAGTGAGGCACTCCCTCAGTACTGTCCCTCTGACAGTGAGACACTCCCTCAGTACTGTCCCTCTGACAGTGAGACACTCCCTCAGTACTGTCCCTCCGACAGTGAGGCACTCCCTCAGTGCTGTCCCTCCGAGAGTGAGACACTCCCTCAGTACTGTCCCTCTGACAGTGTGACACTCCTTCAGTACTGTCCCTCTGACACTGAGACACTCCCTCAGTACTGTCCCTTCGGCAGTGTGGCACTCCCTCAGTACTGTCCCTCTGACAGTGAGACACTCCCTCAGTACTGTCCCTCTGATGGTAGGGCACTCCCTCAGTACCGTCCCTCCGCCAGTGAGGCACTCCCTCGGTACTCTCCCTCCGACAGTGAGACACTCCCTCGGTACTGTCCCTCTGACTGTGTGACACTCCCTTAGTACCGTCCCTCCGACAGTGAGACACTCCCTCAGTACTTTCCCTCTGACAGTGAGACACTCCCTCGGTACCGTCCCTCTGACAGTGAGACACTCCCTCGGTACCGTCCCTCCGACAGTGAGACACTCCCTCGGTACTGTCCCTCCGACAGTGAGACACTCCCTCGGTACTGTCCCTCCGACAGTGATACACTCCCTCAGTACTGTCCCTCTGATCGTGCAAAAATCTCTCGTTACTCCGACAGCGCTGTGCTCCCTCAGTGCCGGACAGTTTGTCTGCAAAGTTCTCATCTCAGCGCTGTAATATTTCATCAGATTTAAATCCACCCAAAACTTAAGCATTTGCATGGCAGATCCAGACAGTTGTAATTGTACAAGCTGAGAGACGATGTTTTATGGTTCTGCTCCAAAATTAATCCTGGCAGTTTACTGAGGATTTCTATTGAATTGCTCTAATTTTCGCATGGATTCCAAGGCCAGCCTCACACAGATGTCGGCTGTTGTCTGATGTTGTGTTGACCAAGTGTGTACTTCTGTCCTGTGGAGATAATGTGGTCGATCTGCCTCCATTCTTCACCCAGCTCATCATTGTCCACGGGGGAAGGGGCTGATAGATTATCATAATATCCACCTATGATCATATAGTCGCAGAATCATAGAGCACTACAGAACAGAAACAGGCCTTTCGGCCCATCTAGTCTCTGCCAGCCAGGTCTGCTACCTGATCTCATAAGGCTTCACCTGGACCATAGCCCTCCATCCCTCTCTCATCATCTTACCTGACCAAACTTCTCTTAAATGTTACAATTGACCTCGTATTTACCACTTTCTCTGGCATAAATAGACCCACCTAATCTGAGCCGAACTATTATTCTGCCAGGTTCCATCGATCTGTACCTAGACCATACCCCTCCCGTCCATATACCTATTTAAACTTCTCTTAAGTGGTGCAAGTAACCCCATTTCCACCACTCCTGCAGGTTGCACACCACTCTTAAGTATTTCAACTTTCACCCTTAACCTATGACCTCTAGTTCCAGTCTCACCCAACCTCAATGGAAAAAGCCTGCTTGCATTCACCCTATCTATACACCTCATACTTTTATATACTCCCATATGATCTCTCCTCACTCTCCTAAACTCCAGGGAATAAAGTCGTAATCCATTCAGACTTTCCCTGTAACCAAGGTCCTCAAGTTCCGGCAACATCCTTGAAATCTTTCAAGGTTATTGATACCTTTCACCTTGAGGCTGGTCAATGTTAGGGTGAACCAGTGTTGCAGTCGGTCAAGCCACTGCCTGGCATCTCCAATGACCCGGGGGGAAATCCTGATCTCTGGTGCTGTCTGTGTGGTGTTTGCAAGTTCTCCCTGTAGCCGCACACGTTTCCTCCTGTTGTTACCTCCCACATCCCAAACGTGGATTAGTTCTCCACGCTAAATTGTTCCTCATATGTAGATATTAGGGGGCTTTTGCTTTTGCTAAGGCACTTGAGGGGAGGGGGTTGGTGGAGGGTTGATGTTTTGCTGCTGTTTGTGTGTAGGAGGGGGGCTTTGGGTTTCCAATGTTTTCCTGTCATTCATTCTTTGGGGTTTTCTTCTGTTTTTGAGGCTGTCTGTGAAGAGTAAGAATTTCAGGTTGTATACCGTGTACATTCTCTGATATTAAGTGGAATCATTGAACCATTGATCAGTGATAAAATCTGTTTTTTTCTTCTCTGGGGATGATGCGGTAGTGTAGCAGTTAGGGTAATGCTAGCAAATACCAGTACTGTAACCCAGTTTCAATTCTGCACCCGGCTTCAACCCTGCCATTATCTGGAAGGAATTTGTACTTTCTCCCTGTGACCATGTGGGATTCCTCCAGGTGCTCTGGTTTCCTCCTACGTTTGCTTGTTTGTTATGCGCCCTGTCATGTGACGTGGGCTTTCCATGACCATGATTGTTCTTGGCAAACCTTTCCACAGAAGTGGTTTGCCATGGCCTTCTTCTGGGCAGTGTCTTCACAAGACGGGTGACCCAAGCCATTATCAATACTCTTCAGCGATTGTCTGCCTGGCGTTGGCGGTCACATAACCAAGGAGAACCATGCACCAGCTGCTCATACAACCATCCACCACCTGCTCCCGTGGCTTGACGTGACCCTGATCGGGGTGGGGGTCTAAGCTAGTGCCCTTAATGGAGTGCCTTACACCTCCTTTGGTAGAAACGTATTTCAACCCTGCCACCCAGTGATAATAGCGTTACACATTACAGTGCTCCACAAAACACACTGTTCACAGTTTCAAATTATAGCCCGCTCATTACTGTCTGTGTTAATGCACTCGAGCTCCTGGGGTGCCCTCCAGTTCCAGGATTCTTCCACTGTACTTGTGGTCCCTCTTCAGCGACACATGGGTATGGGCATAACCATGGAAAATGAGTAGGCATCAGTGGTAGACACACACAAAATACTGGAGGAACTCAACAGATCAGGCAGCATCTATGGACGTCAATAAACCATCAACATTTTGGCCAAGGCACTTCTTCAGAAGGGGGAAGATGCCAGAATAAAAAGGTGAGGGGGGAGGGGAAGGACAATAGCTAGAAGGTGATAGATGAAGCCAGGTGGGTTGGAAAGATGGTTGGCATCTGTCTGTCTCGATGGACAATGGGTGATGATCATCATCACAAACCTGGGCTGAAAGTGTGGAGATCCTGAGATGCCCAGTCATCAAGATCCCCCTCTCGGCCTCATTGGTGTAGTCCAAAGGAAAGCTTATGAAGCAATACGTTTGGCACCAGCTTGGCAGCAGGAGCTGCTGGAAGGATGTTCAACGACATCCAGCTGCCTTAGAGGCTCCACTCCGGATTTGCTTTCTGAGTTCACTTCCATAGCCTTCATCTCTCCTGAGGCTGCCCACAAGGCAGTGGGGCTGTTTACCCCTAGCTGGGGATCTGGTTCGTGAGCACTGGGGTGTGCTACGTGTTCAGGGGCCAGACCTCCTCCCCGTCCTCTGTAGTTCAGCCCGAGTCCGAAAGGAGTTCAGTTTCCGTGTGACGCCAGCGAGGAGGCACTGCGTGAGGCTTGTTGTTGGAGAGGCTGTGTACTGGCAGGGAGAGACTCACACATTCAGATCTCCTTTTTAACAAGACTGCCAGCCAGCGGTGGAAGCTGAAAGTGAGATAACAAGCACTACCCGCTACACTACCACACTAGATGCATCTCAACAACCAATCTGACACCGGGTTGGAAAGATAAAGGGCTGGAAAAGAAGGAATCTAATAGGACAGGAGAGTGGACCACAGGAGAAAGAGAAGGAGAAGGAGGAAGGGACCCAGAGGGAGGTGATAGGCAGATGAGAAGAGATAAGAGGCCACAGTGGGGAGTAGAAGAAGAGGGGAGGAGGAGGGAATATTTTTTACCAGAAGGAGAAATCATTCAATATTCATGCCATTAGGTTGGAGGCTACCCAGACGGAATATAAGGTGTTGCTCCTCCACCCTGAGGGTGGCCCCATCTTGGCACAAGAGGAGGCCGTGGACGGTCCTGTCAGAACAGGATTGGGAGTTGGAGTGAAAATTTTGGACCACCGGGAAGTTCCACTTTTGGTGGATGGGGCGGAGGTGCTCGACACAGTGGGCCCCCAGTTTACAACGGGTCCCACCCATGTGGAGAATGCTGCATCAGGAGCACGGGACACAATAGACGACCCCAGCAGATTCTCAGTGAGGCACTCCCTCGGTACCGTCCCTCTGACAGTGAGACACTCCCTCGGTGCCGTCCCTCCGACAGTGAGGCACTCCCTCGGTGCCGTCCCTCCGACAGTGAGGCACTCCCTCGGTACCGTCCCTCCGACAGTGTGACACTCCCTCGGTGCCGTCCCTCCGACAGTGAGGCACTCCCTCGGTACCGTCCCTCCGACAGTGTGACACTCCCTCGGTGCCGTCCCTCCGACAGTGTGACACTCCCTCGGTGCCGTCCCTCTGACAGTGAGACACTCCCTCGGTGCCGTCCCTCCGACAGTGAGGCACTCCCTCGGTGCCGTCCCTCCGACAGTGAGACACTCCCTCGGTGCCGTCCCTCCGACAGTGAGGCACTCCCTCGGTGCCGTCCCTCCGACAGTGAGGCACTCCCTCGGTGCCGTCCCTCCGACAGTGAGGCACTCCCTCGGTACCGTCCCTCCGACAGTGAGACACTCCCTCGGTACCGTCCCTCCGACAGTGTGACACTCCCTCGGTGCCGTCCCTCCGACAGTGAGACACTCCCTCGGTACCGTCCCTCCGACAGTGTGACACTCCCTCGGTGCCGTCCCTCCGACAGTGAGACACTCCCTCGGTACCGTCCCTCCGACAGTGTGACACTCCCTCGGTGCCGTCCCTCCGACAGTGAGGCACTCCCTCGGTGCCGTCCCTCCGACAGTGAGACACTCCCTCGGTACTGTCCCTCTGATGGTAGGACACTCCCTCAGTACTGTCCCTCCGACAGTGAGACACTCCCTCAGTACTGTCCCTCCGACAGTGTGACACTCCCTCGGTACCATCCCTCCGACAGTGAGGCACTCCCTCAGTACTGTCACACTGTCAGAGGGACAGGACTGAGGGAGTGCTACACTGTTGGAGTCCACAACTTTGATAAAATCAAGTAAATCACAGTCATGCTTGACTCTCTGAAGGCACTACAGACATACATGACTTTACCCCATTTGGCTAATTGCCCCACTGGACACTTTTAGCATCAGCATTTTTCTGTTTACTGTGATAAGACAGAGGCACAGATGGTGACATTAGTGTGTTAACACTGACATCCTCTTTAGATCCGTTTATATAAAGATACTGCCTGATTTCAAACTATTTGAAAACATGTTTAAAGACGTTCATCACATCGTCTCATCAGATAACACTTCCAAGTTAAACACACATCCTGATTTTCAGTGTTGGCTCTGGCTGCCAGCCCCACTTATGATCTGTAAAGTTCACCAGACACTGAAAACTTCCAACTATAAAAGCATTCCGTGACATCTGCAAATAGCTCGTGGCGGGAGAAACAGGAAGGTGCACTGATCATCCGCCCTGGGGCCCCGAGATCATTTCTAGCCGGGGCAGTAGGAATGAGACATCGCCACAGTCTGGGGGACGACGTGAACTGAGTCCAAGTCATTTTGATTCAGGTCACCAAGGAGGAGGGAGAGAGAAACATTTGGAATCTGAAATGCGAGCTGCAGCTGCCGCGAATGTTCAGCTGGGAACAATAACAACACCTGCTGCTTCACGGTCCCCGTCGTTCAAAGGATTCAAATTAAATTTACTATCAAGACACATATGCAGTACACAACCCTGAGATTCATCTTCCCCATAGACAGCCACAAAACAAAGAAAACCTTGGAACCTGTTCAAAGAAAAACATCTACACCCCCCCAACCCCCATGCTCAGTAAAACTAACCATGCAAGTGGCAACAAGAACATCAACCGCGCCCCCCCCCCACGCAAATGGCTAAAAGGAGGAACGAGCGAAAACATGGAATGTAAAGACACAAAATTGAAAGGGTCCATATTTATCGCCACTCGGTGCTCGTTACCTGCAGGCCGCCCCGATTCAAGGTCGCCCAAAAGAGCAAAGCAGGAAAAAGAGCTGCAGCCCAACCCAGAAACCGCAGTCCCAGAACTTCAGAACCGTCCTTCGACAGCATCGAGGGAGAGGGAGGGCCTTTTCGAATGCAGGTTCGAGCCTGACCTCGGGCGCTGTCCGTGTGGAGTTCGCACGTTCTCGCAGTGACTGTGTGGGCTTCCTTCCCTTCACTGGGCACTCTGTTTTCCTCCCTCATCCCAAAGTTGTGCTGGTTGTTGGGTTAACTGGCCGCTGTAATTTGCCCCTAGTGGAGAGGTGAGTGGTGGAATCGGGACAGAGATGATGGAAAGGTAGGGAGGATGAGATGGGCTAGTATTAAAATGGATGCTTGGTGGTCTGTGACGATTTGACAGGCTGAATGGCCTGTTTCTCTGTTAATTGACTCCATAACACGGGATACAACTCCACAGCTGACCCTTCTGTGACTTCTCTGACATAATAGGACCTTTCTTTCAGTGAGGTAGTTTTAAAGTTTGGCAACAAGGCACTCAAATGTGACACAGAATGATCTCACAGACAGCAAGGAGACTCATGCCACCCTTATGTTTGTTGTCAGGAGCACAGGTCCGGTGAGGTACGAGTACAGTTGAAAAGCTTGCATGTGGCAACAGCGCAGGTACGCGGGTTCAGCCAACACAGAGAACATGAATTATACAAGACAGCGAAGAATAAAAAAGTCTCTGCAAAGCTCGAGTTTAGTGCAAAAAAAGCACATTCGGAGCTGCCCACGTAAGAGGTGGTTTTAGGGTTGATGCTGCAGGGATGTTGGCTGTTGGATGGTACAATTCTTGTCAGGCTCAAACCACGCAGGGCTGACTGATGGGTCAGTTGCCTGCAGTCCTGGGGTAGATAGGGAGCTCTCTATCCTGTTGAGTGAGTGAGTGAGTGAGTGAGAGAGAGAGTGAGAGGAGAGAGAGAGAGAGAGTGAGAGAGTGTGAGAGAGAGTGTGAGAGAGTGAGAGAGAGAGAGAGAGTGAGTGTGAGAGAGAGTGAGAGAGAGAGAGTGAGAGAGAGAGAGAGAGAGTGAGAGAGAGTGAGAGAGAGTGAGAGAGAGAGAGTGAGAGAGATCATAGTACAGACCTACTAAGTGATGGAGTTAGGCTACAGATCACATGGAGTGGGTTGACAAGCTAATGGCTTCTCTCTGTCCTTGTGTTCCAGATTCTCATGCCTGTGTTCCAGTGTTCTGTTGCCCTGCAGTGTTCCAGATCTTCTGTGTTTGGATGCCCCTGTACGTCAGAGTTTCAGTGTCCTTGTGGGACAGTTCCAATGTGCCTGTCAGTCAGTGATCCCAGTATCCCTGCGGATCGGCATTCCAGTGTCCCTGTAGATCATCACCCCAGTGTTCCTATGGGCCAGAGAGCCAGTGTCCCTCTATGTCAGATGATCCAGTTTTCCTGTAGGCCAGAGTTCACATGTCACTGTGGGTCATCACCCTCAGTCAGTGTTCCAGTGTCCTTAGTTCGCTAATCTTCCTAATTCCATTGATCCTTAGTCCACACAATTCTGTGTCTGTGTTCCTCTTCCTCACGGTGGAAAATTGATCTACAGTATCACAGATCAGAGTGCCCGTGTTCCTCTGACTCTATGATAAATCGCCACCATGTTCCTTTGTCCTTGTCTTCCAGTGTTTCGTTCCACAGCACTTGGTACACGAGTCCAGTGTTTCGACTCCTGCGTGTCCTGTTCTTGAGGACCTTCATCTTCCCCTGGGTTAGGGTGAAATATGAGGGGAATAGATGGGGAGGAGCGGGGTGAATGCATGCAGGCTTTTACCCCTGAGGGCGGGTGAGACTAGAACTAGAGCTCCAGGCTTAGGGTGAAAGGTGAAATGTTCAAGGGGAATTCTTCACTCAAAGGGCGGAGTGAGTTTGGAATGAGCTGTCGGCGGAAGTGATGGATGCACGTTCATACTGAAACACGTAAGAGAAGCTCGGATAGGTACGTGGATGAGAGGGATATGGTCCAGCTGCAGGTACATGGGACCAAGCAATAAAATGGGCCAGCATGGACTAGATGGGTCAAAGGGCATGTAACACTCTGTGACTCTATACCTAAGATCTCATTTTCTGTCCTGGAGTAATCAATTAGTCCAATTGCATCTCCAGTAATGGCCACTAATTCCATGCAGATAGGAAGAAGGTGGGACAAGATGGGGCACTTGTTACTGTGCTGTGCTGGGATTCTGTCGGGAGCACTCCAAATCTTTCCCCGCAGACACAGCTAGTGTCCCTCTACCCTCGGCTTTGTCAAGTCTTGAGGAGCTTCACCAGCTGCACACCCAGATCAAAACTCGGTGCTCCGGGTAATCCTTGTTTGCTTGTTGGCGTCTCTGGATTATTTATCTTCTGACCAGAACTTGCAAAACAATTCCTGGAGAAATAATCCTGGCCTTGTCTCTAAGCTTGCTTTCTGCTGGGGAGATTTTTAACCACTCGTTGACTAGGCTTGAGTGAAGCCAACAACGACCATCGAGCATTGTTGAGTTTAGAGAAGTGTAAGATAGGTAACCACTCAGTGAAACGAGACAGAGTGACACATTTCAGAAATCTTTGGGTCACCAGGTGTGCTACGTGGGGGTATTTGGTGTGATTATAAACACACGGGGAAACCTGCCCTTCAGCGCAGTCTGTGTGGTGTTCGCACGTTCACCGGTGCTCTGGTTTCCTCACACATCCCAAAGACACACGGGATGGGGGATGGTGGTAGTTAACTTGGAAATTCCCCACTGGAAATTGTCCCTAATGTGTAGGCGAATGGCTGGAGTGGGGGTTGGATGTGGAGGTTGGTGTTAAAGGGTAGCTGGCGGTCAGGATGGAGTCGGTGGACCGAAGGGCCTGGTTCCGTTCTCTGTGACCCTGTGAGTCTGTGGCCTTGGATGCAGTTACTCCGGGTGAACTCATGGGACCTGGCAAAATCCCGCAGACGGTAAGTGACCGAGCAAATGGATAATCTCTTTACTTGCTGGCTGGGTCTAGACTGGTGTTTACTAGAACTCTCCTGCTGTTTGAACAAGGTCTTGGGATGTTCTGTACCAACAAGAGCCTTGAGGTAATGTCTCATCCCTAAGACTGCACCCTCTAACAACACAGCACTGTCAGTCTGGCTTACGGTCTTGTCCTTCTGATTGACCATACATGACGACCACAGATCCATGTTTTTCCCCATACAACCAAGAGGAAAAGAGTCAAGGGCAGGCCACTGGGCTCCTTGAGTCTTTTCAGCTGTACAGCAAGATCACATATCTCGTTCACTTTCTTATGTGTTGCCATACCTTTCAGTTCCAGAAATCTGTCAGTCTCGGCCTCGGACATACTCAGTCGCTGCACAAGGAGAGCCCCCCCGGGAAGCGAGACCCAAAGATTTCAATCAAACAAATTTCTCCCGATCTTCCAAAATGGATGCCGTCCCCTTGTGAAGCAGCACACAGAATGTTTGAGAAACTCGGTGAGCCAGGCAGCAGTAAAGTAAAGGCATCCGTTAGTCTTGCGAGACCATGGATCTGCGCCTGGAAAGTCTTCACTCTCCAGGGCGCAGGCCTGGGCAAGGTTGTATGGAAGACCGGCAGTTGCCCATGCTGCAAGTCTCCCCTCTCCACGACACTGATGTTGTCCAAGGGAAGGGCATTAGGACCCAAACAACAGGAATTCTGCAGATGCTGGAAATTCAAGCAACATACATCAAAGTTGCTGGTGAACGCAGCAGGCCAGGCAGCATCTGTAGGAAGAGGTGCAGTCGACGTTTCAGGCCGAGACCCTTCGTCAGGACTAACTGAAGGAAGAGTGAGTAAGGGATTTGAAAGTTGGAGGGGGAGGGGGAGATCCAAAATGATAGGAGAAGACAGGAGGGGGAGGGATGGAGCCGACAGCTGGACAGGTGATAGGCAAAAGGGGATACGAGAGGATCATGGGACAGGAGGTCCAGGAAGAATGACAAGGAGCGGGGGGGTGACCCAGAGGATGGGCAAGAGGTATATTCAGAGGGACAGAGGGAGAAAAAGGAGAGTGAGAGAAAGAATGTGTGCATAAAAATGAGTAACAGATGGGGTACGAGGGGGAGGTGGGGCCTTAGCGGAAGTTAGAGAAGTCGATGTTCATGCCATCAGGTTGGAGGCTACCCAGACGGAATATAAGGTGTTGTCCCTCCAACCTGAGTGTGGCTTCATCTTGACAGTAGAGGAGGCCGTGGATAGACATATCAGAATGTGAATGGGATGTGGAATTAAAATGTGTGGCCACTGGGAGATCCTGCTTTCTCTGGCGGACAGAGCGTAGATGTTCAGCAAAGCGGTCTCCCAGTCTGCGTCGGGTCTCACCAATATATAAAAGGCCACATCGGGAGCACCGGACGCAGTATATCACCCCAGTCGACTCACAGGTGAAGTGATGCCTCACCTGGAAGGACTGTTTTGGGTTAGGACCCATACAGTTTGGCACCAGTGTCGTCGCAGAGCAATGTGTGATTAAGTGCCTTGCTCAAGGACACAACATGTTGCCTTGGCTGAGGCTCGAACTCACGACCTTCAGATCGCTAGTCCAATGCCTTAACCACTTGACCATGTGCCAGGCAGCATCTGTGGAGGCAAATGGATATTTGCTGTCTTGGGTTGAGACCCTTCATCTGGACTGAGAGATTGGGAGACAGTCAGTATAAAGAGGCAAGCAAGAGTTAGCAGTGATAGGTGGATCAGGTGGAATGTGTGATAGGCACGTGATATCTCCTTCCCTTCCCTCACTCTATCCATCTGTCCATCCCTCACACACACAGTTTGCCCTCCCTACCTCCTTTACATTTTTCCATACTCCACCTTCCTCGCCTATCGGATTCCATCTTCTTCAGCCCTTTGTCACTTCCCCCATCACCTCCCAGCATTTGACGTCAACCCTACACACTGCCCTCCCCTGTCTGTCTATCATCAACCCCGCTTCGCCTGCCTCCACCTATCACTTGACAGCTCTTGCTCAATCCCTAGCACAATAAGACCTCACATCTACCTCATTATGATCTTGCGCCTTACTGACCCTCTGCTCTGCAGTTTCTCTGCCTTGTTATTGTTTTACCTTGTTCTACCTCAATGCACCCGGAGCCCTGAGTCTGCGATTTCCCGCAAGTTCGTCGGGGAAGTGGAAGGATCGATGTCTGTGACTCTGAATCTGCTGGAGGCTGGGGGCCAAAGATGGCCTGTCCTGGGGTTCAGAGAACTTAGTATTTGCATTTGGGAGGAACAGGACTTGTTTTGATGTTGACAACACCCACAAAATGCTGGAGGAAATTCAGCATCTATGGAAAAGAGTAAACAGTCGACTTCTTGCGCCGAGAACTGTCATCAGGACTGATGAAGGGTCTTGGCCCGAAATGTCGACTGTTTACATTTTTCCATTGATGCTGCCTGGCCTGCTGAATTTCCTCCAGCATTTTGTGGGTGTTACTTTGGATTTCCAGCATCCGCAAATTCCCTCTTGTCTGTTTTGATGTTGTTGTTTTGTTGCTTGCTGTGTTCTGTGTTGCTCTGACGAGCATTATAGGGCAAGCTTTGTTGGTGCCAGAACACGTGGTGACACTTGTGCCTGTCCCCGGCTGTCCCTCAGGTGTATTAAGTTGCTAAACAAATAACATATTTCACTGCAAACAACAGGAATTCTGCAGATGCTGGAAATTCAAGCAACACACATAAAAGTTGCTGGTGAACGCAGCAGGCCCTTCTCGCAATTCCTCCGTCTCCGCCGCATCTGCTCTCAGGATGAGGCTTTTCATTCCAGGACCAGGGAGATGTCTTCCTTTTTTAAAGAAAGGGGCTTCCCTTCCTCCACTATCAACTCTACTCTTAAACGCATCTCCCCCATTTCACGTACATCTGCTCTCACTCCATCCTCCCGCCACCCCACTAGGAATAGGGTTCCCCTGGTCCTCACCTACCACCCCACCAGCCTCCGGGTCCAACATATTATTCTCCGTAACTTCCGCCACCTCCAACGGGATCCCACCACTAAGCACATCTTTCCCTCCCCCCCCTGCATTCCGCAGGGATCGCTCCCTACACAACTCCCTTGGCCATTCGTCCCCCCCATCCCTCCCCACTGATCTCCTTCCTGGCACTTACCCTTGTAAGCGGATCGAGTGCTACACATGCCCTTACACTTCCTCCCTCACCACCATTCAGGTCCCCAGACAGTCCTTCCAGGTGAGGCAACACTTCACCTGTGAGTCGACTGGGGTGATATACTGCGTCTGGTGCTCCCGATGTGGCCTTTTATATATTGGCGAGACCCGACGCAGACTGGGAGACCGCTTTGCTGAACATCTACACTCTGTCCGCCAGAGAAATCAGGATCTCCCAGTGGCCACACGTTTTAATTCCACATCCCATTCCCATTCTGACATGTCTATCCACGGCCTCCTCTACTGTAAAGATGAAGCCACACTCAGGTTGGAGGAACAACACCTTATATTCCATCTGGGTAGCCTCCAACCTGATGGCATGAACATTGACTTCTCTAACTTCCGCTAATGCCCCACCTCCCCCTCGTACCCCATCTGTTACTTATTTTTATACACACATTCTTTCTCTCACTCTCCTTTTTCTCCTTCTGTCCCTCTGAATATACCTCTTGCCCATCCTCTGGGTCCCCCCCCCTTGTCTTTCTTCCCGGACCTCCTGTCCCATGATCCTCTCGTATCCCTTTTGCCAATTGCCTGTCCAGCTCTTGGCTCTATCCCTCCCCCTCCTGTCTTCTCCTATCATTTTGGATCTCCCCCTCCCCCTCCAACTTTCAAATCCCTTACTCACTCTTCCTTCAGTTAGTCCTGACGAAGGGTCTCGGCCTGAAACGTCGACTGCACCTCTTCCTACAGATGCTGCCTGGCCTGCTGCGTTCACCAGCAACTTTTATGTGTGTTACATATTTCACTGTATGTCTCAATGTACACGTGATAAATAAACCTGAATCTTCAATCTGAATTATTTGGTCAGTATGAATCTGGAAGAAGATGACGCTAGTGAACAACGCGACCGAGGACAACATCCTTCAGAAAGTTCATGAAATTACTTCTTTCACTTCTTTTTCTTTCAAATGTGGTTCTGGTCTGGTTGGAACATGTGATCTACGGTTTGGTGGTGCGTTTCCCAGCCAACTGAGCGATCTGGCGCTTTGTCGTCTCCATGGGGCTCCTGTGAGGTGAGCAGCCCTGAGGCCAAGACGCCTGGAGACAGGGCGCGAACCCATGATCGACTGCATTTATCAGATTAAAGTGCTGAGGAAGACTGAAATCATTGAGGTGAGCACAGAAGGCAAGTGGGTGTCTCGCGCTGTCTATCAGCCTCTTGCTCGCTGCTGATGGAGGAAGATGTCTGCGTATGACGGTCTCTCTTTCCCTCTCCCTTGTTTCTCCTGGAGGAAGGTCCTTGCGTTCAAATGGTTTCTCACCCCCTCGATGCTGTTGGACGATGGTCGCAGATTTTCTAGGTCTTGGATAAAGTTTACTCGACACAGTTTGTGGATTGGACTCTGAGTTCACGCTGTGATGTGTTTCTGGTTTCTGGTCGCTCCCTTTTTTTGTTGATATGTTGGGCGACTTTGAGTCAGGGCAGCCTGCAGGTAACAAACACCGAGCAGAACTGAATATGCCTGGACTCTTACAATTTTGTGTTTTTCACTCTGTGTTTTTTGCTCTTTTTTTGTTGGTGTTTGCGCAATTTGTTTTTTTTTTGTGTTGTTGCGGGGTGCAGGTTAGTGTTTTTCTCAGAACATGTTCCATGGTTTTCTTTGTTTCATGGCTGCCCGTGGGGAAGACAAATCTCAGGTTTATTATCATAGTTTGATAATAAATATTCCTTGAATCTTTGAATAAAGTTTTTCTCTCTGCATTAGTATAGGTGATAATAATTCCCTTCTCTCCACCATTTTATACTTGGCCTGAAACATTACCTGTCCAATTCCTTCCACAGATGCAGCATGATTCATTGAGTTCTTCCAGCTGTTAGGGTGTCGCTCAGTTTCCAGTGTCTCCTCACCCCTTTGTGTGACCCTCCATTCTAGACATTCCAGCTAGAGAAAATAGTGACTTAGCATCTCCCCAGTCAAACCTTCTCAGAGTCCTCCACATCTTGATGAGCTCAGCTCTCATTAAAACATACACTCAGTGTTTAGTTTATTAAGTACAACTGCTCGTTAATGCAAACATCTAATCAGCCAATCACGCGGCAGCAACTCAATGCATAAAAGCACACAGACATGGTCAAGTGCGCACGCAGCCCTCCGATGAAAAATTATATCGTATCTGTTAAATAGGGGCCGTGGACAACTCTGATTTGATGGAGAGGGACGTGAAAGCACAGAGGAACATCTGAAGAAATTTCTGAAACGCTCGTTCGCTGCTGTCATTACTGCGTGGTTGGGAATCTTTCGGAGGATAGGCCTCAAAATCCCCGGCTTTGCCTGCTGGTGGCGACCGAGGCTGAGGTCGAATCGTTCGGACAGAGATGGCACTCAGTACTCGGTGTCGGAGAGCTGATCAGAGCTCGAAGTTTTCGGATGACTCAGAGTCGGACTGTGGTTGGCATGGCAGGGTGAGTTCTTCCTTCTCCCGTCTGCGTGAGATGTGGGACATTTGAGAGACTTTGAACTTTTACTGTGCTCATGGACTTCTTCATCAAGTTATGGTATTGTTGCGCTGTTATAACTATATGTTATAATTATGTGGTTTTGTCAGTTCTTTTCAGTCTTGGTCTGTGATATCACACCGGAGGAAATATTGTATCATATCTTAATGCATGCATTACTAAATGACAATAAAAGAGGACTACGTGTCTTCATAATCTAAAAAGAGGTTCAGTTATTGTTTAGACCAAACATCAGAATGGAGAAGAAATATGATCTAAGTGACTTTGACCGTGGAATGGTTGTCGGTGCCAGACGGGGTGGTTTGAGGATCTCAGAAACTGATCTCCTGGGATTTTCAAGCACAATAGTCTTCACAATAGTCTTCAGTAATGTACTTCACAAAGAATGGTGCAAAAAACAAAAAAAGATAACCAGATATCCAGTGAGCAGCAGTACATTATGAAAGTGCCTTGTTATTGAGAGAGGACAGAGGAGAATGGCCAGACTGGTTCAAGCTGACAGGAAAGCGACAGTAAACTCATTACAACAGTGGTGCGCGGAAGAGCATCTCTGAACGCACAACATGTTGAGCCTTGAAGTGGATGGGCTACAGCAGCAGAAGACCACGAACGCACGCTCAGTGGCCACTTTATTGGGTACAGAAGTATTTAATATAGCGGCCACTGACTGTATATTCCAAATCCCAAAATTATTCTTTCAAATAATAACCATATTTGGTGAGGATATGGAATGCTGTCTCATGACACAAATTCTCCATCTCCTCAAATCATGTTCCATGTATATCAACCTCCTCTTTATCTGGGTGTCTGCTATATGTTGTTTATTGACTTCCATCCCACAATCCTTGGAAACTGTGGTCACAAATAAGGCCCTCCTTTGATGGTGAATCTCTTTCCCATCTCTTGTTTGTTATCCTGGAGGAAATGGTGTGTCTGAAGGGTGAAATGATGAAACCATTAAATCACATTATTTCTCTTAATTTGTATCGGAAAATATTTTGTTAGTTCCATGACCTCAGTTGCAAAAGTGTTCCTCCCAGAAACCCAGAACTGCCTTTAAAATATAAATCCCTCCTAATATAAATCTTTGTTTATGCATAGATATTACTCCTTTGTAGAGCAATTACTTTCTTTTTTTGACAACAAAAGCTACTTATATTTTTACAAGAATTCCTTAACACTGTGAAACATTCTTCACTGGAGTACTGCCTAAGAAAACATAGTGTCTTCAGAACCAGAATCAGTTCTAATATCATCAGCATATGTCTTGAAATTTGTTCAATACATGATAAATATAGAAAAAACATTCTTTCAAATAATAACCACATTTAGTGAGCATATGTCTTGAATCATTGAAGGTGTGCTTCTAGGCTCCTGTACCTCCTTCCTGAAGATAGCAATGAGACCAAGGCATGACCTGGGTGATGGGGTTCTTAATAGTGGACGCCGCCTTTTTGAGGCATCGCTCCTTGAAGATGTCCTGGACACCCTGGAGACTAGTGTCCATGATGGAGCTGGCTAATTTTACAACCTCCTGCAGCTTACTTCGATCCTGTGCAGTGGCCCCCGTGTACCAAGTGGTGATGCAGCCAGTTAGAATGCTCTCCATGGTACATCTGTAGAAATTTGCGAATTTGAGAGAACATCTAAAGAATGATTCGAGGTGGCCTGGCCCAGGCATGAGAGGAGGGAATGAGCCAACATTTGCCGGACTTGGAGGTGATTTGATACGGCATAACTGAGGCAAGGCAAGCGGAGGTGAGCCCTAGGCCTAAGAATGAGGTAAGACCCGAAGTTTGATTAATTTTAGCGTTGGGATAATTGGAAAAGTTGGGTATGGGGTGAATGGAGGTGGCAGGGCTCAGGCCTGAGAATGTTTTGAAGTGGCAGGGCCTGGATTCAAGAGCTGAGGCTTGGACAATTTAAGTGGGGGGGGGGCCTGATTGAAAAGGTGAGGGTGTCTGGGCTGTAGGAGAGGGACAAGCCGGTTCAGCTCGCTGCTCTGCAAGGTTTACTTGTCTCTGCACTGAAATGAGACTGTGGCCTGCAACTAACGGGCTCCTGAATTGGCTGTTGTGATGCCTGGCTTGGTGTTTGTGGACTCACTTTTGTAAACTTCAATTCCGAATGCTATTTGCTTACTTTTATTGTTAGCACGACTTTTTTCTGCACATTGGGTGCTTGTTTTTTTAATAGGTTTTGTCGCTGCGAAGTATGTTAATCATTTACTTACAAACAGTAAAATTCAACCAAACGTTCAAGTTACGGACACTACAAAGCTGAACATTCAACAAACATACTTAGCTAAAAGCACGCGCAGAGCATACCTTCCCAGTGGTCATGTGCATCACTTGCCTGAAAATAAAGGGAGAGAGAGAGAGAACCTCCCATACGTGCTCTATATACCCAGGATATTTCAAACTGGACATCAGGCAATTAACCAATGGGGAAAGCAACTGCAGTTTCTAAACTAATCAATCACGACAAAGCAGCTTTCGAGAATCAGAATAAGGCACGCCGCCTATAAGACACTGTTGGCCGGAGCTGGGTCTGTCAATCTCTGTGAGTCTGTTGGGGTGATCGAAGTCCATTTTCTGCAGGCCTGCGTCCATGTCCACTGGAGGCTAGGTGGCCTTTCCTGGGTTGAATGGATTATGTCTGTGTGTGGGTGGGAGGGAGGAACGGCTTTTGTTGCTTGTTGTGTTCTGTGTTGTTCTGCTGAGAATTGTGGTCATGCTATGTTGGCGCTGGAATGTGTGGCAACCCTTGCAGGCAATCCCCAGCACGTCCTTAGGTTGGGTTGGTTGTGAACGCAAAGGACGCATTTCACGGTACACATGACATTGAACTTGAACCTCGAACCCCACCTCCCCCGCAAACATTTTTAATGTCCATATTGTCAGAAAGGCAACCAATTCATTTGAGGGACTTTTGCTCGTCAATAGAACATTCCAAACCCAACCCAATAAGCGACAGCTGTCAGTAATAGGAGTTCAAGGGTGACCCCGAGTGATGGGATGAAGGTGGATCGACATTGTGACTGGGCAAGGGCTAAGCTGTCAGCCCAGGCAAGAAAGATCTTTTAACAAAGATCTTTTGAAGAGCACAGCCTCCCCATGCCCAGCAGGGATCTGACATAGGAGATAAGAATGTAAGGGAATGTCAGGATGCTGCCTGGTTTAGAGAGTATGCATTATGATCAGAGATTAAGGGAGCTAGGGCTTTACTCTTTGGAGAGAAGGACGATGAGAGGAGACATGATAGAGGTATACAAGATAATAAGAGGAATAGATCTATCTATGAGTGGATAGCCAGCGCCTCTTCCCCAGGGCACTACTGCTCAATACAAGAGGACATGGCTTTAAGGTAAGGGGTGGGAAGTTCAAGGGGGATATTAGAGGAAGGTTTTTTACTCAGAGAGTGGTTGGTGCGTGGAATGCACTGCCTGAGTCAGTGGTGGAGGCAGATACACTAGTGAAGTTTAAGAGACTACTAGACAGGTATATGGAGGAATTTAAGGTGGGGGGTTATATGGGAGGCAGGGTTTGAGGGTCGGCACAACATTGTGGGCCGAAGGGCCTGTAATGTGCTGTAATATTCTATGTTCTATGAAAGATTCCTGGAGCGCACGTCAACTGAGGGACAATTACTTTACCAATTTCAAAGTATCATCAGTGGTTAACTTGCAGTTTCTATTGACTTTCAACACCTGTGTTACGAAGCACAGTTGGTCTTGCCTGGAAGGAATTTGAGCGTACGCAGTTTACCAATTGGTCGTTATCTGCAACTGCCAGTCAATTCTGTATAAAACTGGCATTTCTCTATTCATACTTCAGAACAGCACGGTTTATTTTTTATTTATATATTTAGCAACATAGTGCGGAATAGGCCCTCCTGACCCAGCAACCCCCGACAACTCCGATTAACCCTAACCTAACCAAGTGATAATTGACAATGACCGGTTAACCTACCGTGGACTGTGAGAGGAAACTGGAGAACCCGGGGAATCAGAATCGGAACTAATATCACCGGCGTATGTCGTGAAACCTGTTCACTTTGCTGCCGCAGTACAACACAATACACGATAGTAGGGAAAAAACTGTGAATAGTGCAAAAATAGAAATGAATAGAATAGGTCCACCAGAAAAAATGGGATCTTCCAGTGGCCATCTATTTTAATTCCACTTCCCGTTCCCGTTCTGATATGTCCATCCATGGCCTCCTCTATTGTTGTGATCAGGTCGCACTCATTGGAGGAACTGCATCTTATGTTCCGTCTGAATAGCCTCCAACCTGTTGGCATGTACATCGATTTCTCGAATTTCCAGTAATGGCCCAACCCCTCTCCTTCACCATTCCGCATCCCCTTTTCCCTCTCTCACCTGCCCATCCCCTCCCTCTGGTGCGCCTCCCCCCTCTTCTTTCTTCCATGGCCTTCTGTTCCCTCCTATCAGACTGCCCCTTCTCTAGTCCTGTATCTCTTTCTCCAATCGACTTCCCAGATCTTTACTTCACCCCTCAGCCTCCCAGTTTCACGTATCACCTTATATTTCTCCCTCCCCGCCGCCCTCCCCCACCTTTTAAATCTACTCTTCTTTTCCTCTTCCAGTCCTGCTGAAGGGTCTCGGCCCGAAACACTGACAGTACTTGTTTTCCATAGATGCTGCCTGGCCTGCTGAGTTCCTCCGGCATTTTTGATGTGTGTGTGTGTGTGTTGCAGTGCCAAAGTTTACCGAAATCATGGCAAGATATTGCAGGCGCTGGAAATTGGAAATAAAAGTAGAAATTGCTGGAAAATCATAGCTGGTCAGGCGTGTGGGGAGAGAAAATGAGGTAATACTGCAGTTCAATGAGCTTCCCTCAGGACTGGAAGCTGTTTGAGGTGTAACAGGTTGTGAGGCATTGTAAATCGCGCGGGGTCACTCACGTCCCTGTGTTAACAGACTCACCCCACGGGCTTTGATCTTCTGTATATTAGTGCACAACCATGTATTAATTAATAGGTTAGTAGAGGTTGTGTATTGATGCCTATGATTCATTAAAACACAATTTCCATTTGGGTAGTCTCCAACCTGATGGTACGAGCATTGATTTCTCAATCTCCTTTGTACCCGTGGACGTCGCATGCTCCTTCTCCAAGGATATAACCCCGAAGAGGGGCAGGCAATCCGCTCGGGCAGAACCCTTGACTGCCCACGTCTGGACCTGTGATAGGCCACCTTGGAGAAAACCAACCAGGAGATTCCCCTGATCAACCCACCGCCCACCTCCCTCCCGTCCACATTGGGTGAGCAAAGATCAGGAGCATAAGGCTGAAGTGCATGCTCCCTGGGATGATTCATCGGAGTCATGGGATATTGTACATAATTCATTCTGACTCAGCTTCCTTATGGAACCTGTCAGGGGCAATGGGGGTAGACATTCAGCATGAGACATGGACTGTAGTTTCCGATACTGCCTGTCTCCTGACTCCCATCTGGCGAAGGACTATTTCCTGATTGCTGGACTATTTCCTGATTGCTTAACTATTTCATTCCACCTTCCTGGAATGAGACTTTTTTTTGCGTGAGGATGGGGGTTTGATATTCTTGTTGCTGTCTGTGCGATTTCCTTTTTGCACATGGCAGGGGAAATAATCTCCTTGTTGCCATTTGCGCAATTTGGTTTTGTTTTTGCACATTGGTGGGGTTTGATGTTTTCAACGTCTTCAATGGTTTTCATTGTTTCGTGGCTATCTGGGGAAGACAAATCTCAGAGTTGTGTACTGCATACATACTTTGATAGTAAATGTACCTTGAACCTTGATCCACAGAATTAGAACCAGACTGAGTCCACACTGAACATCAACCATCTGTTTGCAATCACCCAACATTAACCCTATTGATATCCGTGTTCCCATCAACTTTCCCCGGATTCTACCAGTCACCTACACACAGAGGGCAACTTACAGCAGCCGATTCACCTACCAACTTGCACGTCTTTGGGACGTGGGGAGGAAACTGGAACACTCAGAGGAAACCCACCCCGTCACAGGGAGGAGGTGTAAACTCCATACAGTCAGCACCGAAGGTCAGGCTGTGGTGTCGAAGGCAGGAGAATGGGGCTGGGAGGGAAAACAAGTCAGCCATGATGCAATAGTGGAGAAGACCTGATGTGCCAAGCTGCTTCTATGTCTTATGGTCCGGATTGAACCAGGGTTGCTGAGGCAGTGGTTCGAGCAGTTCAGCAGCTCTGGAAAGAGGAAGGTGGTATGATCAGGGAACAAGCTTGAAGATGGTAACCATGGAGATGGTAACCATGCTGTCTGCTGCAGGGAACGTCTTCACCGGGATCATCCTCCTCCCAATATCAGAAGAGTTGCTCCTGAACCGTAGCATGGATTCTGCACTTTCTGAGGCATCACGGACGCCACCTTCACCACTCGATAACCAGGAAAAGCTCTGGGACCAACACCAGCCACCATACCAGACATCTTCAAACACTAAAGCAGAGGCTGATAGCTTCTTGATTAGTCAGGGCGTCAAAAGTTACAGGGAGAGAGAAGACAGGAGAATGGGGTTGGGAGGGATGATAAACCAGTCATGATGGAATGGGTGAGCAGACTCGATGGGCTGAATGGCCTAATTCTGCTTCTATATATTATGGTCTTACTAAATTGGGGGTCAATGTCACACCCTCCTCAAATTCAATGGCCCACAGAAATGTCTTCATCTTACACTTGCATCACGATGACATGCAAAGCCTGATGTCGAGGTGATTGTCATAGGTACAAGTACACGTCTAGGTAGATGCACTGGAGAACTTACCTACAGCAGTATCGCAGGCACACAGTAGCAGAGGTACAACATTGTTCAGAAAAACACAAACTAAATATTAATTCTGCAAAATTATACAAGAAAGAGCACAATTAGAACATCAAATAATGTTCCAATATAGAGCAAAGTGGTCATAGTATCGCTATACTGAGGCAGTGATGAGGGGTCGTGCTGGGTGGTTCAAGAACTGAATGGCTGAAGGGAAGTAGCTGGTCTTGAACCTATTGGTGTGAGACTTCAGGCTCTGTACCCGATGGTAGCTGTGAGAAGGTGGCATGGCCTGAGTGGCCCGGATGCTCAGTGATAGATTCTTCCTTCTTGAGGATGTGGATATGGATACCTCATGTGGATACTTCTAACGGTGGGGAGGATGTGACCACGAGGTACTTGTCTGAGTCCTCTACTCTCTGCAGCTTCTTCCCTTCCTGCATATCACAATTACTGTCCAACATTGTGATACAATCAGCCAGGATGCTTCCAACTGTACTTGTGTAGAGGCCTGCGAGGGGTGGCATGGTAGCACGGCAGTTCACATAACGCTTTGCAGCGCCGGCGATCTTCGAGGAGTTTGTGCGTTCTCCCTGTGACTGTGCATTTCCTCCATGTGCCCCAGATTCCCCCCCATGTGCATTGCAAAGAGATGTGGGCTAGTAAGTAGCGGGCATGGATGTTGGCACTTCACTTCTGCAGGTTGCCCCAGCACATCGTCAGACGGTGTTGGTAGTTGGCGCAAATGACACATTTCACCATCTGTTTCAGTGTTTTTGTGACGAATACCTGTAAAGCTAATCATAATCTTAAAGAGGGTTTGGTGATTAGACCTCCTTAATCTTTTGAGACTGTGAGACAGTCTCAGAGAAGACTGGACCTAAGCACGTCACAATACGTGTGCAAATAGTGGAACCCAAGTGCAGAGGAAAGATGGACTCGGGTGTAGAGACGGTGATCAAAGTTTATTCATAAGAATTCCAACAGAAGGTTGGTGATTTGGCCCAGCAACACTAAAAGGTGCAATATTCTCAAAACTAGGACCCCGTGATTAGCTCCAATAGGGCATCCACTCACATAGGTCAAGAAACACAGAACCCCCGAGCCTATCAAAATAAACTTAACAAGTTTAAGCAGAATGCATTAGGAGATCGCATTAGATTTTAGATTATGAGAACCCTCAGTCCTCTTTTTATTGTCAGTTAGAAATGCATACATGCATTAAGAAATGATACTTTGTTTCTCCGGAGTGATATCACAGAAAACAGGACAAACTAAAGACTAACACTGACAGCAACACACACCAAAGTTGCTGGTGAACGCAGCAGGCCAGGCAGCATCTGTAGGAAGAGGTGCAGTCGACGATTCAGGCCGAGACCCTTCGTCAGGACTAACTGAAGGAAGAGTGAGTAAGAGTCAGTTAGTCCTGACGAAGGGTCTCGGCCTGAAACGTCGACTGCACCTCTTCCTACAGATGCTGCCTGGCCTGCTGCGTTCACCAGCAACTTTGATGTGTGTTGCTTGAATTTCCAGCATCTGCAGAATTCCTGTTGTTTGCGTTTAAACTAACACTGACAGAACCACATAATTATAACATATAGTTACAGCAGTGCAAAGCAATACCATAATTTGATGAAGAACAGACCATGGGCACAGTAAAATAAAGTCTCAAAGTCCCGAGTCGATCGACTCCTGAGTCACTGATAGCAGGCGGCAAAAGGGAAAAACTCCCTGCCATAAACCTCCGGGCACCGACAACTTGCCAATGCCTTGGAAGCAGCTGACCACAGCCGACGCTGAGTCCATCCGTCCGAAAACTTCGAGCTTCTGACCAGCCTCTCCGATACAGCCTCCCAAGCGCCATCCTCTGCCGAGCGCCTTCGACCTCGCCCCGGCCGCTGAAACACGCAAAGCCGAGGATTTCGGGGCCTTCAGCTCCAGAGATTCCGGTTACCACACAGTAGCAGCGGCAGCGAAGCGGGCATTTCAGAAGTTTCTCCAGATGTTCCTCCGTACTCTCACGTCCGTCTCCATCAAATCAGAATTGTGCACGGCACCCTACTTGACAGATAACAGACATCACCACCGAAATAGCCGCTTGAAAGAGAAACTCGCTTGTAAAAAAAAACACAGGGAACTCAAAACAATTAATGACTTTCATTAAACAATAGTTAACCAATTCAGGTGCTCTAAAATCTTTGGAGCCCAATGGTTTCCTGCTCCCCGCAAAAACCCAAAGAGTTCATTACAAAGCAGGGCTGTGCCAATGCCCACAAACACTTTTCTCCATCGTTCTTGCTACAATGCTGCATCTCATTTTCAGCAAACCATCTGTGGAAGGGAAGTTAATCTTTAGAACGAACAGTTGTGCAACATGCAGTGACTCTGCTCCAGAACCACAGGTACCCTCGCTTGTTGAGCTGTGGAACAAACGTGATTCTCACAGCCTCACACATTTGGAGGTTAAGCCCAAAGTTATTCTCAAATCATTCACTGACGCTTGCAAGACAATCTCTCATAATCAGCTGGTCCTCTACCAGCCTAAATATTTTTTAAAAGATTAGCTTTATTTATCACATGTACATCAAAACATGCAGTGGAATACGATGTTCATGCCAACAAACAGTACAATTGCCATGCTCTCTGTGCCAACAACTTACTAACCATAACCCGTAAGTCTTTGGAAAGGTGAAGCATCTGTGGGAAAGCAATGTGGTCGCAGGGAAAATGGACAGACTGTTTACAATCAGAGATGGGAGTTGAACCCAGGTCAGTTATTGCTGGTGCTTTAGTAGCCTGACCCCATCCGCTACACAACTGTGCCTTCCTTGGAAAAATAGCACAGGATGGTTTTGATCCATCGGCCTCTGGGTTATGGACGTGCTATTGGGTGTTACCTGTTGCCTGCTGCTGCCACACCACTCTACTCCTCAGGAAAATTGGGTGAGACCCAGGAAAATGTGGAGCAGATCCTGTGTCTTTGAAACCATTCTCAGGGAAGCCAGACGACAGTGATGAAGTTCAACATATACTGAAGTGTGTCAACGCAGGCTTAGTCAATGGAGGAAATGGTGTTTGAAGAGCATGGCTAAGATCATGGTCTACCAGGCAACTGGAATTTCTGGGACATGTACTGAAGCTCAAACATCTTGCAGTGACGGGAAAAACTGATGGAAGGAAAGGAGCGGTTGACAGCGGGTTGGACAGGCAATCATCTTGAAAAGCTTATTAGAACTTTTTAGATTAAAGAAAGATAGAAGACCATGATTGACAATAGACAATAGACAATATGTGCAGGAGTAGGCCATTCAGCCCTTCACTGTGATCATGGCTGACCATCCACAATCAGTACCCTGTTCCTGCCTTCTCCCCATATCCCTTCACTCCGCTATCTTTAAGAGCTCTATCTAACTCTTTCTTGAAAGAATCCAGAGAATTGGCCTCCACTGCCTTCTGAGACAGAGCATTCCACAGAACTACAACCCTCCGTGTGAAAAAGTTTTTCCTCAACTCCGTTCTAAATGGTCTACCCCTTATTCTTAAACTGTGGCCTCTGGTTCTGGACTCCCCCAACATCGGGAACATGTTTCCTGCCTCTAGCGTGTCTAATCCCTTAATAATCTTATATGTTTCAATCAGATCCCCTCTCATCCTTCTAAATTCCAGTGTATAAAACCCAGTTGCTCCAATCTTTCAACATCTGACAGTCCCACCATCCTGGGAATTAACCTTGTCAACCTACACTGCACTCCCTCAATAGCTAGAATGTCCTTCCTCAAATTTGGAGACCAAAACTGGACACAATATTCCAGGTGTGGTCTCACCAGGGCCCTGTACAACTGCAGAAGGACCTCTTTGCTCCAATACTCAATTCCCCTTGTTATGAAGGCCAGCATGCCATTAGCTTTCTTCACTTCCTGCTGTACCTGCATGCTTACTTTCAGTGACTGATGAACAGGGACACCCAGATCTCGTTGTGCTTCCCCTTTTCCTAACTTGACGCCATTCAGATGATTGCCCATGTTGGCCAGGCAGCAATGATTCCCGTCCTCTTTAATGTTCTTGAGACCTGGTCTATAGAAAGTAGACACAACCAAGGCACTGGAGAGATAGCACCAATACTGATTCATCCAACTTCACTGAAAGTTCAAGCAAAGTAATGCCAGTATTCTCACCCCAAGTCATCCTACCCCATGCTGAGGCCCCAGTTACACTCAGTCGGCTCTGTTGGGAAGGTCACAATGTTTCCATTCCTGACATCGAACTCTTCAACAAGACCCTATATTCTGAAGTCTTTCATAGGTACCATTAGAGAAGATAAGGGTCAAAATCCTGGTCAAAACCTCCTTGAAGAAATGGAACAACTCCACTGACTACAGGAAAGATGTCATTAAGTTTGAAAGAGTACAGAGAAAATTTACAAGGATGTTGCCGGGACTTGAGGACCTGAGTTATGAGGAAAGATTGAATAGGTTAGAACATTATTCCCTGGAACAAAGGAGAATAAAGGGAGAATTGATAAAGGTATAGATAGGGTAAATGCAAGCAGGCTTTTTCCACCAAGTTTGGGTGAGACTAGAACTAGAGGTCGTAGCTTAAAGGTGAAAGGTGAAATATTGAAGGGGAACTTCTTCACTAGAAGGGTGTTGCAAGTGTGGAACGAGTGTGGGTTTAGTTGTAACATTTAAGAGATGTTTGGATAAGTACAGGCATGGAAGAGTATGGAAGGCTATGTCTAAGTGTGGGTCAATTGGACCAGGCAGAATAATAGTTAGGCCTGATTCTGCGTTGTAATGCACTAGACTCGATGAATTCTGGGAAGATCTGGTCCAGGAACACTGCACAAAATGGGAAAGAACATTTGGGAAGACATCTAGAACCTCGATGCCACACCTTGGGAGCATGTGAAAGGAGAGCGTCACCTCACAAACTCACAATTCTGGAAAAGGGTCTTTAAACTGAAGCATTAGCTCTGTTTCTCTTCCCACAGATACTGCCTGACCTGCTGAGTATTTCTGGTGTTTTCAGCTTTTATTTCAGGTTTTCTGCATCTGCCTTATTTTTGAGCTTCACCTACTTCCTTCCCTCTCTCTGTGATCACCCCATCTCCACACTTTGAAGTTTTTTTTCTCCCTTGCTCACTCTTTCTCTCCCCTCTCTCTCTCCTTCACTCTTCCTTCCTCTCTCCCCCTCCCATTCCCTCTCTTTCTCCCTCCCATTCCCTCTCTCATCTGTTTTCTCTCTCCTTTTCTCTGTTTTTCTTTATCTTTCTCTCTCCCTCTTATCTGTTCTCCCCCTCCCTCCCTTTCATCTTTCTCTCTCCCTCATCTATTCTCTCTTTCTGTCTCTCTTCCCCAACCCCTCCCCCTCTCCATTGATATTGGTTTATTATTGTTTATAAAAAAGTTCAGTGAAATGTTTTGTGTGCCATCCAGACAGCTGAAGCCACACACAATTACAGTACACAAAGACAGTAAAAAGAAAAGAGAGTTTATCTGCTGTCTCCCACACTATTCGTCCCTAACTCTAGAAAGCAGTGTTGAAATTCATCCAGACTTCTGCTATCACAAAAAGACCCTTTCCCGTTTATTAATTCTCACCCTGAAAGTTGAGTCAAAATGTGTTCTTGCACTCACTACAGATTGAGGTTTAGAAGTTATAAAGCAGTTTCAGATTTCTCAGCACAAAATTCTTCACCTGGTACGTTCGGACCACTGCTTTATTACAGCCGTCAGCTGCCCTGTTTGTGTTCAAGGCATTTACGTAACTTTAACAGTGTGGTGTCGAGTGGGAGTTATTCCATTCTGTAATGTGTTTAGGATCTGGGAGTTTGTGGCTATGGCGGGTGCTTGTGATTTGGGAACTCTTATGCATTTTCTATTCCACACGATCCTGTGACAATCTGTTTACTGTTCTTAACTGTGATGGTTGAAGCACTTTGCCAGCTCACACTTCCTGCTCTGTTTATTTTGGGAGTTGCGTAGGAGGCAAGGAGGAGAGAAAAATCGGTGACACTAATAAGCCAGAAAGCTAAGGTACTCGCAAACAGTATCTCAGCTATGCATTAGAAAGTAATATGTTTCAGCATGTGGAGCATTCCATTAACTTATCTTTTCCGATAAGACCATAAGATCATCAGATATAGGAGCAGAATTAGGCCATTTGTTCCACCATTTCATCATGCCGGATCCATTTTCCCTCTCAGCCCCATCTCCTGCCTTCTCCCCGTATCCCTTCATGCCCTGACCAATCAAGAATCTATCAACTTCTGCCTTAAATATACCCAATGACTTGGCCTCCACAGCTACCTGTGGCAATGAATTCCACACAGACTCACCACCCTCGAGCTAAAGAAATTCCTCCTCATCTCCGTCCTAAAAGGACACCCCTCAATTCTGAGGCTGTGACCTCCGGTCCAGGACTCTCCCACCATAGGAAACACCTCTCCGCATCCACTCTATTGAGGCTTTTCGACATTCGATAGGTTTCAATTAGGTCACCCCTCATTCTTCTGATTTCCAGTGCATACAGGCCCAGAGCCATCGAACGCTCTTTGTACGACAAGCCCTTCAATCCTGGAATTGTTTTTGTGAATGATTCTTCTCTGAGGGCTATTGCCATAGCATCTTTCACATCTTTTTAAAAGTACTTTGCCGTCCCCTTGACGCACAGCAAGATCTCACAAGCAACGAGGTGTGTAATGGCCAGTTAGTTCTAAACTCAAGAGATTCTGCAGATGCTGGAAATCCAGAGCAACCACACACAAAATGCTGGAGGAACTCAGCAGGTCAGGCAGCATCTATGGAGGGAAATAAACAGTTGACATTTCAAGCCCAGGCCTTTCAGCAGAACCAGTTAACCTCACAATGTGCTGGAGGAACTCAGCAGGTCAGTCAGCATCATTTGAAAAGATTAGTCCACGTTTCGGGCCGAAACCCTTCGTCAGGACGTTTGAAAGGTCGACTAATCTCTTCAACTGATGGTGACTGACCTGCTGAGTTCCTCCAGCGCATTGTGAGTGTTCCTTTGACAACAACATCTGCAGATTATTTTGTGTTTACCAGTTAACCTGTTGGTTGAGGGATAAAGATTAGTCCAGAATGCTGGAAGACCTTTTCTGATCATGTCAATAACAGGATACTTACACTTAACATGTTTTTATCATCCAATTTGCTCTTGTGTTTTTATTCAAGTTTTAGTGGATCAACCTAGGCGTGTTTGGTTCTGTTGTGTTAAAGAGATTCAACCCTCATCTTCTATGTCCTCCAGCCAGATGTCAGTGTGCATCCAATTGCGTGCACCAGTGGTGATATTTCACTAGGAGTCCGAGGGCAAGGAGTGACCCAATGTTTGGATGATTTCAGCCCCGGGGCAAATTGAAGATGTCAGGGTGTTGTGACTGGTGGCAGGCGACGAGCCACTCAGCTCTGTGCTGAACTGAGCCCGTGGACAGCCTCACTTTCGTAAAACTTCAGTTCTGAATGCTATTTGCTTATTTCTATTGTTTGCCCGGTTTGTTTTTCCCCTCTCTGCACACTGTCGGTCTTTTTTCAAATTGATTCTTTCGGGTTTCTTGCTTTGTGGCTGCCTGCAAGGAGACGAATCTCAAGGTTGTATAATGTATATCTGCTTTGATAGTAAACATACTTTGAACTTCGGTACATCAAATGTTCTAACAAATTTCTACAGATGTACCACGGAGGACATTCTAATGGGTTGTATCGCTGTCTGGTAGGGAGTGGCCACTGCATGGGATCAGCAAAATCTATAGAGGTTTGTAAGCTCAGCCAGCTCCATCATGGGTGCTAGCCCCCCTACATCGAGGACATCTTCAAAGGGTGATACCTCAAAAAGGCGGCATCCATCATTAAGGATCCTCACCATCCAGGAAATGATCTCTTCTCATTACTACCACTGGGGGGGGAGGTATAGGAGCCTGCAAACATTTTCAGAACAGGTTCTTCTCTTCTCCAATCAGATTTCTGAACGGACAATGAACCCACAAACACACACCCTCACTATTTTGGCATTACTTATTTATTGCATTGATTCTGAGTCTGCTAAAAGATCCCATTGCAAGGGACAGCTGTGAGAGTGATTACAACGTCGTACAATTTCACATTTATTTTGAGAGTTTTAATCTTAGGTCAGAAATTAGGTTTTATTTCTGACTTGCTTACTATTCTCAAACTGAAATGTTTCAGAGAAGAAAGGGAAGTTTTGGCAAAAGAACATTAGGAATTTAGATTAAACATTCTACTAGTATGCAAATAATGGTGGACTTCCAAGTAAATATTTTCTCATTCACCATGAATATAGAGTCATAGAACACTACAGCACAGAAACAGGCCCTTTGGCCCATCTAGTCTGTGCTGAACCATTAATCTACCTAGTCCCATCGACTTGCCACCAGTCCATTGCCCTCTATACCACTCCCATTCCCGCATCTTTCCAAATTTATCTTAAGTGTTGACATTAACCCTGCATCTACCACTTGTGCTGGCGGCTCGTTCCATATTCTCACCACCCTCTGAGTGAAGAAGTTTGCCCTCATGCTCCCCTTCAGCATTTCTCCTTTAACCCTTACCCCCACGGCTTTTAGTTCTAGTCTCATGCAACCGCAGTGGAGGAAGCCTGCTTGCTTTTACCCCATCTATACCCCTCATAATTTTGTATACCTCTATCAAATCTTTCGTTAATCTTCTAAAGTCCTAACCTATTCAACCTTTCCCTTTAACAAGTCCCGGCAACACCCTTGTAAGTTTTCTCTGCACTCTTTCAATCTTATTTATACCTTTCCTGTGGGTAGGTGTCCCAAACTGGATACAAAATACTCCAAATTGAGCCTCACCAACGTTTTATACAACTTCAACATAGTATCCCATCTCCTGTACTCAGTACATTGATTTATGAAGGCTAATGTGCTTTCTTTATGACTGTGATGCTGTTTTCAATGAAATATGGATCTGTATTCCCAGATCTCTCTGTCCTACCACACCTCAGTGCCCTACCACTCTTCGTGTAGGACCTACCTGGCCTGTGTTCCCAAAGTTCAATACCTCACACTTGTCTGCATTAAATTTCATCTTTCATTTTCTCAGCCCACTTTTCCAGCTGGTCCGGATCGCGTTACAAGCTCTGATAGTCTTCCTCACTGCCCACTACACCCTCAATCTTCATGTCATTGGCACATTTGCTGATCCAGTTTAGATTATGAGAACACTCAGTCCTCTTTTATTGTCATTTAGAAATGCATACATGCATTAAGAAATGACACAATGTTTCTCTGGAGTGATATCACAGAAAACAGGACAGACCAAAGGCTAACACTGACAGAACCACATAATTATAACATATAGTTACAGCAGTGCAAAGCAATACCATAATTTGATGAAGAACAAACCATGGGCACGGTAAAAAAAGTCTCAAAGTCCCGAGTCGATCGACTCCCGAGTCCCCGATAGCAGGCGGCAAAAAGGAGAAACTCCCTGCCATAAACCTTCCAAGCACCGTCAACTTGCCGATACCTTGGAAGCAGCCAACCCCAGCCAACACTGAGTCCATCTGTCCGAAAACCTCGAGCTTCCAACCAGCCTCTCTGATACAGCCTCCCGAGCACCTTCGACCTTTCCCCGGCCGCTTATTACCACATTATCATCCAGATTGTTGATATTGATGGCAAACAGCAGCGAACCCAGCACCGATCCCTGTGGCACACTACTAATCATAGGCCTCCAATCAGAAAGGCAACCATCTACAGCCACTCTCCGGCTTCTTCCATGAAGCTAATGTCTAATCCAATTTACTATCTCATCTTGAATGCCAAGCGACTGAACCTTTTTAAACATCCTCCCATGTAGGACCTTGTGAAAGGCCTTGCTAAGGTCCATGTAGACACCTTCTCCCCCCCCCCATTGCCTTGGCTTTATCGACTTTCCTGTAACTTCCTTGAAAAATGCTATAAGATTGTCTAGACGTTACTTACCGTGCACAAAGCCATGTTGACCATCTCTAATCAGTCCTTGTCTATCCAAATACTTACAATACCTATAGAAAGTATTCACCCCCCTCTCCTGGAAGTTTTCATGCTTCATTGTTTTACAACATTGAATCACAGTGGATTTAATTTGTTTTTTTTTGACACTGATCATCAGAAAAGACTCTTTCGTGTCAAAATGAAAACAAATTTCTACAAATTGGTCTAAATTTATTACAATTATTGAACACAAAATAATTGATTGTGTAATTACCAACCCCCGTCAAGTCAGTATTTAGAAGATGCACTTTTGGCAGCAATTACAGCCTTGAGTCTGTGTGGATAGGCCTCTACCAGCTTTGCACATCTGGACACAGCAATTTTCCCCCTTTCTTCTTTACAAAAATGCTCAAGCTCTGTCAGATTGCAAGGGGATCATGAGTGAACAGGCCTTTTCAAGTCCAGCCACAATCTTTCAATCGGATTGAGGTCTGGATTCTGACTTGGCCACTCCAGGTTATTAACTTTGTTGTTTTAAGCCATTCCTGTGCAGCTATGGCTTCATGCTTGGGGTCCATAACATCATATGACTTAGGAGCAGAATTAGGCCATTCAGGCCATTCAGGCCATCCAGTCTGCTCATGGCTGATCCCAGATTCCATTCAACCCTATACATCTGCCTTTTCGCCATATCCTTTGATGCCCTGGCCGATCAGGAAATAATCAACTTCTGCCTTAAATATACTCACAGACTTAGCCTCCAGCACAGTCTGTGGCAGAGCATTCCACAGATTCACCACTCTCTTGCTAAAAAAATTTCTCCTTTCCTCTGTTCTAAAAGGTCACACCTCAATTTTGAGGCTGTGCCGTCTAGTTCTGGATACCCCCACCATAGGAAACATCCTCTCCACATCCACCCTCTAGTCCTTTCAATATTCGATAGGTCTCGATGAGATCCCCACACGTTCTTCTAAGTTCCAGTGAGTACAGGCCAAAGCTGCCAAACAGTCCTCATATGTTAACCCCTTCATTTCTGAAATCATCCTCGTGAACCTCCTCTGAACCCTCTCCAATGGCAACACATCTTTCTGAGATACGGGGCCAAAACTGTTGACAATACTCCAAGTGTGACCTGACTAGTGTCTTATAAAGACTCAATATTATCTCCTTGCTTTTATATTCTATTCCCCTTGAAATAAATACCAACATTGCATTTGCCTTCTTCACCACAGACTCAACTTGTAAATTAACCTTCTGGGAGTCTTGCACGAGGATTCCTAAGTCCCTCTGCACCTCCGATGTTTGAACCTTCTCCCCATTTAGATGATAGACGGCGTTATTGTTCCTTTTACCAAAATGCATTATCATTAGATTAGGAAAAACTTCTTCACACAGAGAGTGATGAATCTGTGGAATTCTCTGCCACAGCAAACTGTTGAGGCCAGTTCATTGGCTATGTTTAAGAGGGAGTTAGATATGGCCCTTGTGGCTACAGGGGTCAGGGGGTATGGAGGGAAGGCTGGGGCGGGGTTCTGAGTTGGATGATCAGCCATGATCATAATAAATGGCGGTGCAGGCTCGAAGGGCCGAATGGCCTACTCCTGCACCTATTTTCTATGTTTCTATGTTTCTATACATTTCCCAATTCTGTTTTCCATCTGCCACTTTTTTGCCCATTCTTCCAATTTGTCTAAGTCCTGCTGCCAACTTTTGACATCCCTCAGGCTCCCTCTCTCCATAACAAGGGAAAGACAGATATAGATCCTTCCAAGGCGAGAGGGGAGTTAAACAGTCGCTGTTTCGGTGTTACAGTCAAAATTTGAGGCATTGCTTTTTATTTTGAGTTCCCCGAGTGCAGGACAGGGACCTCCGACAGCCGCTGTCGCTGTCTCGAAGTTCCGGCTCCCGCTATGCTTCAGTTCGCAACGCATGCGGGAATTCGTGTTCACAGGGCAGAGCAAGGCCGCATCCCGAAGGTGGCTGACTTCAGGCCGAACCTTGACACATTGAAACACAGCCGACTGGCGAGCTCCAAGAACGGGAACAGGCTGCCGTGCGGAACCGCAGCTTGAGGGCCACTTGAAAAGGAAAGCCACCTTGGGGGAAAATCTGCAGCTTTCAATGGTCCTCGACTAATTCTTTGACTTGGAGAGAACATTGTTGGTAAAACATTATAAGATACTTCAAGACCCCATATCAGGAAAAATATAAAGATACAAATGTGATGGGTTGGAGAAGGTGCAGCTCCAAGGAGGCAAATCATTTTCATATTTTCTGGGATTGCCCTAAATTAAGTCTATTTTGGGAAGGTATTCATAGAACATTAGTTAAGGTACTTAGGTCCCAGATACCTCTGAACTTTGAGACGCTCTATTTGGGGCATGTATTGTTCCTTGAACAGAAGGAAGATATAAAGTTGCTGCAGGCCCTCTTAGCGGCAAGTAAGAAATCAATCACTAGAAAATGGCTAGATCCAATACCACCTACATTAGAAGATTGGTACGAAATTATCTTGGAAATATTTAAAATGGAAAAGTTGACTTACTCCCTGAGAACTCAAAAAGAAACATTTTATCAAATCTGGAATAAATGGATTGAATTTATAACCCCAATATGAGCAGACTTTAGATGACTCTCCTAATGATTTATATTGCTCTTCTCATCAACACAGTAATATTGCTAACGTAAGCACCCCTAGTCTAAATGTTTGTTTTTTTTTGGAAAATAGAGAATTAACACAAGTAAAGGGAAAGATTTGGGAAAGGGATAAAAAAAAATGAAAAAATTAAGTAAATAAGTACATAGGGATTGGATAATTATGTCTGCGGGCAGGAACAAGCACGAACAAATTGGGATATAAACACCTACAATGGTAGGTATATAGGCTTGTATGCAACATTTTGGACTGGTGGAAATGGTCCAGAAGGGTTGTATGGAAACTATTATTACCATTTTTCTTAACAACTAATTTCATTACTTAGCCTAATAGGTTAGATTTACCACAGTACATAATTATCTATTTAAATGTTTATTTTCCTTTTATATCATCTCAATGTGTACTTAAGAATGTATAAATAATTGTAGTTTTATACATATAAAAAATTGGAAAAGGTTATATGTGTGAAAAAAGTACATGATAATTGTGAATTCCTTATCCAAATAAAAATAAAATTAAAAAAAAAGAAAAGGAAAGCCACTCGCTAGCCTGTTGCCCCCAAGCCAAAATACTGAGTGTGGTTTTGAGGCTCCTGAACCTCCTCCCTCTTGTCTTTCTCGGGCCCTCAGCTCCCAGTGGAGCACAGGCCACTGACGGCCTCCCGTCTCCATCGTCCAAAGTCGATGGCGTGGTTGGAGTTCATTAATGTTTCTGTAATCCATTGCACCCACTGTACAGGAGATTGGCCGATACACCTTCACCAGAGTCCTGTTGGCCGGCCTGACCCATTTCCACCTGTCACGACGGGTTGGACTTTTGAGAGGCTGCCTCCTCCCTACTAGGGAGTGATTCCGGATGACTAAATCCCTGTCGCTGTCTGTCAGGAGTCCGTACATCCTCTCCTTGCGTGGGTTTCCTCCAGGTGCCCTGGTTTCCTCCCACATTCCTAAAATGCACAGCTTAGCAGGTTAATTGGTCACATGACTGTAATTGTGCAACATGGTCCTGTTGGGCCAGAACGGCCTTTTACCGTGCTGCATCTCTAAATAAATAAACAGCACACGCCATTGGTGAGTAGGAGGAGACTGGAGCACCGGGAGAACCCGCACACAGTTAGTGCCGGGTGTAGGGATCGAACCGGGGTCTTTGGCGCTGTGAGACGGCAGCTCTATGCACTGCTCTATCCTGCTTCCCTTTGGCCCAGTGACTCAACCACCCACTTGCATTTAATCCCATTTCAATTCCTGTTGAGGAAAACCTTTTTCACCCAGAGAGTGGTGGATATGTGGAATGTTCTGCCCCAGAAGGCAGCAGAGGCCAAGTCTCTGGATGTTTTCAAGAAAGAGATGGATAGAGCTCTTAAAGATAGCGGAATCAAAGGTTATGGGGATAAGTCAGGAACTGGATACTGATTGTGGATGATCAGCCATGATCACAGTGAATGGCGGTGCTAGCTCAAAGGGCTGAATGGCCTAATCCTGCACCTATTGTCTATTGAGATGTATACCAAACATGGTAGGAAGCCAAGGGTTAAAAGAGAATGTAGAACTTAAAATAATCTTTCTCCAAGGAGAAACGAGTGCTCAGGAGTCCGATAAAACCACTAACTAATCAGTCCTCTTTCATCCTGCGGCTCTAAAGGAAATAGTTGGTTGGTTTGACCTTGCGAAATGCCCCAGGCTTTGGAAAGTTCCCAGTAGATAAGGAAACAAATGTGCTATTCAAGAAATGAAAGAGAGTAACAACTGGGAATCAATTAAATTAATTATTTTGTTTTATTTTATTGAGAGATACAGCATGGAATAGGTCGTTCGTGCCCTTCCAGACGTGCCGCCCAGTAACCCCTGACGTTCCCACCGTTGCCTGTAGGAAGTTTGTACGTTCTCCCGGCCACCGTATGGGTTTCCTCTGGGTGCTCCAGTTTCCTCCCGCAGGCCTTAGACGTACCGGTAAGTGGGTTAATTGGTCATTGTGAAGTATCCTGTGATTGGGCTAGGGTTAAATTGGGGGGCGGGGGTTGCTCGAAAGGCCAGAAGGGTCAGAAGGGCCTTTTCAGAGCTGTATCTCAATATCTTTTGTTAAAACCCCGATTTAACCCCAAACTAATCACGGAGCAATTTACAATGACCAATTAGCCTACTAACCGGTGCAACTTTGGACTGTGGGAGGAAACCGGAGCACCCAGAGAAAACCAGCACATTCTGCGGGGAGGGCATACAGAGACGCCTTACAGAGGATGCTGGGATTGAACTTTGAACTCCAATCCTCCCCCCGAGCTGTAGTAGCGTCACGCTAACCACTACTCTACCGTGAATTAGAAAGGAGTTAACATGTCGCTGGAAGATTCTGGAGGAGGTGATTATAAAGGAAATGATGAAGAACCATTCAGATGGCAGAGTTGCAGTGATGTGGGTTCAATCCAGACTTGGGATGTTGTCTCTGCCCTTCCCAAGTTAATTAACCACTTCAAACTTTCCCCAGTGTAGAAGGGGGACAGGACATTCGTGGCAAAGTCATATGTTAGAGTATAGGGTGCAGACAAGTGAGACCTCCAAGAGGACCTAGTTTGGAGGCTTGCATGCCTCTATGACCCAGAGAGCTACGTTGGCTAGAGTCAGGACTTTAAGCTTTGGCTCTTGGTAGGGTCACCCATGCCAAATGGGTCAAAGGATAGAGACCTGACTCAAGGGTGGTCCACCGGTCCTCCAGGTTTGAGGGTTCAGCTCAGGGCTAACAACCCTGACTGTTAAAACACAATGAAGAATACTTCTACATCTGAGTGCGATGGTATTCCTGAGTCTCCACCTGGGACTTGCATGGCTGACGGTAGGGAAAACCGAAAGGAAGCTACTGGCACGATGACCACTACCAGAGATGGAGGACCTTCACTGCTGCCCTAAACTCTAATGGCATAACGGGCAGCTGGACTAGGAATAAAGCAAGAGAACAAGACTGCTGGGCTCATTCTGAGAGTCAGGATAGACTGAATGGGCCAAATGTCCTCTAGCAGAGTTATAATATATAATAATCGGGTCTCTGGCATTGTCTGGCTCTGGGACTCAGAAGGGAAGGGGGGAAGAAGAGGCATGCTGTAGTGATAGGGATTTGTTAGTTAGAATCCCATACTGTATAGGGATGAGATGGGATAGAGTTTGTCAAGTGTGTTCAGGAAAGTTTCATAGAGATACACAGAAACATAGAAAACCTACAGCACAATACAGGCCTTTCGGCCCACAAAGCTGTGCCGAACATGTCCCTACCTTAGAAGTACCTAGGCTTACCCCTAGCCCTCTATTTTTCTAAGCTCCATGTAGCCATCCAGGAGTCTCTTAAAAGACCCTATCGTTTCTGCCTCCACCACCACCACCGGCAGCCCATTCCACACACTCACCACTCTCTGCGTAAAAAACTTACCCCTGACTTCTCCTCTGTACCTGCTTCCAAGCACCTTAAAACTGTGCCCTCTCGTGCTAGCCATTTCAGCCCTGGGGAAAAGCCTCTGACTATCCACACGATCAATGCCTCTCATTATCTTGTACACATTGCTACGTAGAAGTGCCAATGAGAGAGCGTGTGATACTGGATCTGCTATTAGGGAATGAGACAGAGCAGGTGACAGAAGTTTGTGTAGGGGAACACTTTACATCCATTGACCACAATGCCATTAATTTCAAAGTAAATATGCAAAGAGATTGGTCTGGCCCGTGGGTTGAGGTCTTAAATTGGAGAAAGGCCAGTTTTAATGGTATCAGAAATAATCTGGCAAGTGTGGATTGCGGATTGGAACAGGCTGTTTTCTGACAAAAGTGTACTTGGGAAGTGTGAGGCCTTCAAAGGCAAAAGTTTTAGAGTACAAAACTTGAATGTGCCTGTCAGAATTAAAGATAATGATAATGAGTATAGGGAACCTTACTTTTCAAGAGATATTGAGGCCTGGTTAAGAGAAGGAAAAGGAGGTGCATAGCAGGTATAGGCAAGTTGAAGTAAATGAGGTGCTTATGGAGTATAAAAAATGCACGAGAACACTTAAGAAAGAAATCAGGAAGGCATGAAGTTGCTCTAGCAGACAAGGTGAAGGAGAATCCTAAGAGATTCTACAGGTATGTTAAGAGCAAAAGGATTGCTAGGGACAAAATTGGTCCTCTGGTTGATCAGAATGGTAATCCATGTGTGGAGCCAAAAGAGATGGGGGAGATCGCAAGTAAATTCTTTATATTTACTCAGGAGATGGAGACAGAGTCTATAGAAGTGATGCAAAGCAGCATCAGCTTCACGGACCCCGTACAGATTACAGAGGAGGAGGTGTTTGCTACCCTGAGGCAAATCAGGGTGGATAAATCCCCAGGAGCTTGACAAGGTGTTCCCTCGGATCCTATGGGAGGCAAGTGCAGAAATTGGCAGTGCCCTCGCAGAGATATTTAAAACATCCTTAGTGACAGGAGAGGTACCAGAGGATTGGAGGATAGCTAATGCTGTTCCCTTGTTTAAAACAGAAACCAGGAAATTATAGCCGGTGAGTCTGACATCAGTTGTGGGAAAGGTTTTGGAAGGTATTCTAAGGGACCAAATATATAAGTATTTGGATAGACACGGACTGACTAAGGATAGTCATCATGGCTTCGTGCATGGTAGGTCATGTCTAACCAACCTTACTGAGATTTTTGAGGAAGTTACCAGGAAAGTGGATGAAGGCAAGGCATTGGATGTTGTCTACATGGACCTCAGTAAGGAATTTAATAAGGTCCCACATGGGAGGATGGTCAAGAAAGTTCAGTCGCTCGGCATTCAGGATGAGGTAGTAAATTGGATTAGACACTGGCTTTGTGGGAGAAGCCAGAGAGTGGTAGTAGAGGGTGGCCTCTCTGACTGGAGGCCTGTGACTATTGGAGTACCACAAGGATCGGTGCTGGATCCTTTGTTGTTTGTCATCTATATCAATGATCTGGATGGTAATGTGGTTAACTGGATCAGCAAATTTGTGGATGACACCAAGATTGGGGGTGTAGTGGACAGTGAAAAAGGCTATCATGGGTTGCAGAAGAATCTACATCAGCTGCAGAAATGGGCAGAAGGAAGCAGATGGAATTTAATGCAGACAAGTGCGAGGTTTTGCACTTCAGTAGGACCAACCAGGGTGGGTCTTACACGGTGGATGGTAGGGCACAGAGGAGTGTGGTAGAACAAAGGGATCTGGGAATACAGGTACATAATTCATTGAAAGTGACATCACAGGCAGATAGGGTCATAAAGAAAGCTTTTGGCACATTTGCCTTCTTAAACCAATGTTGAGGATGGGATGTTATGTTGAAGTTGCATAAGACATTGGTGAGGCCTAATTTGGAGTATTTGTGTGCAATTTTGGTCACCTACATACGGGAAAGATGTAAATAAAGTTGAAAGAGTGCAGAGAAAATTTACAAGGATGCTGCCAGGATTGAAGGCCCTGAGTTATATGGAAAGATTGACTAGGTTAGGTCTGTATTCTTTAGAGCGTAGAAGATTGAGAGGATATTTGATAGAGGTATACAAAATTTTGAGGGATATAGATAGGGTAAATGCAAGCAGGTTTTTTCCACTGAGGTTTGGTGGGACTGCAGCCTGAGAGCTTAAGGGGGGAAGGTGAAAAGTTTAAGGGGAACTTGAGGGGAAACTTCTTCACTCAGGGTGGTGAGAGTGTGGAACAAGCTGGTAGCACAAGTGGTCCGTGTGAGCTCCATTTCAACATTGAAGAAAAGTTTGGATTACTCATTTCAACCCTTGAAGAGAAGCAGGGATATGGAGGGCTATGGGCCTGGTGCAGATCATTGGGAGTAGGCAGTTTAAAAGGTCTCGGCATGGACTAGATGGGCTGAAGGGCCTGTTTCTGTGCTGTACTTCTCGATGATTCTATAAGAGAGTTTGAGAAATAACATGTTTTGGCCAAGTCAGCACGGTTTTATGAAAGGGGAGTTGTGTTTGACAAATTTCTGAGAGCTCTTTGAGTATGAGAAAACAGGGTTAAAAAAAAAGAGAGGAGGCAATGAATGTGGAGTACTTGGCATTCCAAAGGAATTTTGATAAGAATTCATGAGATGATTACTTTGGACAGAGGATTGACTGAAAGATATAAGAAAGTATTAAAATACACTGGACCATTTTTCAGGCTGTTTAAGCTGTAACTGTTGGAATACCCCAGGGCTTATTCCTGTGGTTTCAATATTAACATTAGGATTTCGGGAAGCACAACAAAATGCCTGGAGGGGGATTAGTGGTTTAAACGAACAAAGTGTAATCAAGGAAAGTGTGATCGGATTTAATTTGGTGGGAAGAACAGAAAAAAAATGGGATATATAACAAACCCTGTGGGACACTATCAAATGTCATTCAGGGTGGAGACTGACGGGAGATCTGATAGGGTTTATAAGATTACGTGAGGCATAAATAAAGTAGACAGTGAGTATCTGTTTCCCAGGGTTGAAATGTCCAATCTCACTGAAGGTGAGAGAGGTAGGTTCAAGGGGGATGTGAGGGGTAAGTTTTTTACTCAGAGAGTGGTGGATTCCTGGAATGTGCTGCCTGGTATGGTCTGTCTGTCTGTCTAGGTACCATATCCAATGCGAACGTTGGTGACCATGGTTTTCCATATAAATCTATCCCTCGTTCTTTAGATGACTTCCATCTCCTCGATGTGTAGCCACCTGGCTATGCTTTTGATGTACATAAGCCAAGGTCTTCCTCTAGGTTTGCTACCCTCAATCTTTCCAGAGAGTATGAGTTTTCCTAGTTCATCTTTCTGCATGATGTGTCCTAGGAATCTGAGTTGTCTTTCTCTTATTGTTGGTATGAGTGATCGAACTGCTTGGGCTCTTCTGAGAACTTCTTCATTTGATGTGTGTGTGGTCCATGATATTTTTAACGTTCTCCTGCAGAACCATAATTCAGCTGCTTCGTGTTGCTTTCCCATTGCTGGGGAAATGGTCCAGCATTCACTTCCATAAGTCAGGATAGAATGAATGTCGCACTGCAGTATTCTGTTTTTAGTGTACGTGCTCATCTTTCTGTCTGTTAATATGGTCTTCGTTTTTTGGAAAGCTTCTTTCGCCATTGCTATTCTGTATTTGATATCTGTGTCGCACCTGCCATTACTTGTTATTAGGCTGCCAAGGTACTTGAATTTGTTGACTTGTTTGATGTTTGTATTTCCGATCTTGATCACACATTGTGGGATGATTGTCTTTCTGGAGATGACCATGCTTTCTGTCTTCTTGGTGTTGATTGTACGGTGCTAGAGTCAAATACATTAGAGGCTATTAAGAGACGGTTAGATAGGCACATGAATGTGAGGAAGATGGAGGGATATGGACATTGTGTAGGGAGGAGGGATTAGTTTTTGTTTTTTTTAAAATTTGCTTTTTAGATGTTTCAGCACCGTTCCTGTGTTGTATGGTTCTATGTTCTATGAGATCTGGGTATCCTTATACAAAGAAATGCTGAATGTTAACCTGCAAGTACCCCAAGGTGAAGTAGCCATGGCAACCAAGTTACCTAATTGGGCAGGTCCCATTTGCCTGCGTTTGGCTTGTGTCCCAGCGAGCTTTCACATCCGTGTGTTTGTCCAGATTTCTTTGAAATGTCAGAAGTTAAACGATTACCCATTTAAGACTGAGAGATTAATAAATAAATCTTTGGAATCCAATGACCCAGAGGCCTGCAGATGCTGATTCATTCATCAGCGAGATAGAAAGCTATTTTCATGAATATACAGAACTGGGAAAAAGTCTCAGGTACATATATATAGCCAGGCTGCCTAAGAGTTTTGCACAGTACTGTAACATGGAGCGCAGGGCGAGTGTGTAAATTTGGCGGGAGCGGAGGGTGCTGGGAATGGCGAATGAGGAGCCCTGAGACATGAGACAAGGTCATTTGATTTAAAACAACTGGTTTATTGTTCATTACAGAATGTCCCTCTGGTGCTTCCCACTCCCTCACCTCTTCCTTCCACTTTTCCCAACCATGATTCCCCTCTCCCTGCCCCCTTCCCTCTCTCAGTCCACAATAGAGACCCGTATCAGAATCAGGTTTATCATCACTAACATATGTTGTGAAATTTGTATTTTTTTGCGGCAGCAGTACAGTGCAATACATAAAATTACTACAGTACTGTGCAAAAGTCTTGGGCACCCTAGCTGTGCAGTATATTTGTGGCTAATACTTCTGCGCAGCACTGCACAGGGAGTTGGCAGGTGAACAGCAAACGGAGAAGGTGGGAGGTTCAATTCCTGGTGTTGAGGGTTACCCGTTAATGGAGGGGCAATGGTTAGAAATGCCCAGTCAAATGGGCAGCATTGACGAACATTACATTGACCTGAGGGTGCACTTTAGGAGGGGTGATATTGTGCGAGCGCACCACTACTAGAAGTGTGCACTAAGAGTAGGCTGTGTTGTCAGTGGGACAGTACCCAGAGAACACCACACGAAAGCAGGGAGTGTCTCACTGTCGGAGGGACAGTACTGAGGGAGTGTCACACTGTCAGAGGGACGGTACCGAGGGAGTGTCTCACTGTCGGAGGGACGGTACCGAGGGAGTGTCTCACTGTCGGAGGGACGGTACCGAGGGAGTGTCTCACTGTCGGAGGGACGGTACCGAGGGAGTGTCTCACTGTCGGAGGGACGGTACCGAGGGAGTGCCACACTGTCAGAGGGACGGTACCGAGGGAGTGTCTCACTGTCGGAGGGACGGTACCGAGGGAGTGTCTCACTGCGGGAGGGACGGTACCGAGGGAGTGTCTCACTGTCGGAGGGACGGTACCGAGGGAGTGTCACACTGTCGGAGGGACGGTACCGAGGGAGTGTCTCACTGTCGGAGGGACGGTACCGAGGGAGTGTCTCACTGTGGGAGGGACGGTACCGAGGGAGTGTCTCACTGTCGGAGGGACGGTACTGAGGGAGTGTCACACTGTCAGGGGGACGGTACTAAGGGAGTGTCTCACTGTCGGAGGGACGGTACCGAGGGAGTATCTCACTGTCGGAGGGACGTTACCAAGGGAGTGTCTCACTGTGGGAGGGACGGTACCGAGGGAGTGTCTCACTGTCGGAGGGACGGTACCGAGGGAGTGTCTCACTGTGGGAGGGACGGTACCGAGGGAGTGTCTCACTGTGGGAGAGACGGTACCGAGGGAGTGTCTCACTGTCGGAGGGACGGTACCGAGGGAGTGTCTCACTGTCGGAGGGACGGTACCGAGGGAGTATCTCACTGCGGGAGGGACGGTACCGAGGGAGTGTCACACTGTCGGAGGGACGGTACCGAGGGAGTGTCTCACTGTCGGAGGGACGGTACCGAGGGAGTGTCTCACTGTGGGAGGGACGGTACCGAGGGAGTGTCTCACTGTCGGAGGGACGGTACCGAGGGAGTGTCTCACTGTGGGAGGGACGGTACCGAGGGAGTGTCTCACTGTGGGAGAGACGGTACCGAGGGAGTGTCACACTGTCGGAGGGACAGTACGGAGGGAGTGTCTCACTGTCGGAGGGACAGTACTGAGGGAGTGCTGCACAGTCAGAGGAGTTGGACTAGATGGAGTGTTGCTTGGCCACGGGTTTGCCTTTGACAAAACATTAACCTGCAACACCGCCAGCTTTCGACTGTGGTTGTAGAGGGGCCCATGTCGTTTACTTGAGAAGAGGAATTCACGTTGCCATCCTGGTCAGTACTTATACTTCAATCAACATCAGGGTGAAATAGTCATGTAATGAGACCGTATAGAGACAGGCCCTTCACGCTGGCATCTGCATGCCAACTCTTTTCAGATTCATTATCGCATTGCTGATTTTTGGGGAGCTTACTGTACATACATTTTCAGCAATGTAAGTATCTGATTGGTTCTAACTTCCTTCTTTAATCTGTAGCCAAAATGAAAACTTGTGGTTTTGTAAACATCTCACTTGTCTCTACTGGGTCGTCCCAGAGCCCTTTACGGTAAATGGCAGCTGGTAGCCAAGGGTCAGTCTCCGTCTCAAGTTCTCTATTTTGAAAAATTTCAAACATAAACTTCTGTCGTGATAAAAATCATACACAAAGGAAGAATCAGTGAAAAACAAAAGCTTACCGTTGATGATTATTACTTCCTGTTCTGTTTGTGGTGCTGGGAAGTTGCGTGGCCGCGAATAACAAGACACAAGAGACAGAGAGGCGAGGAACAAATGTGCTGCTGTTTATTTTGCTTGTAAGTCACCTGGCCAGAATACCCTCTCACAGTGCGTTCAGTACGCAACACACAGGGAAACTCAACAGCAGCTTGTAAGGGTCAAAGTATACATGAACACATCACATATCCCTTCCCTCTTTATTTTAAAGGTTTCTGCTCCTTCCCACGCACAGACCAGCTGCTGAACAATGGAGTGTCATCAAATTCAACCAACCACAAAGATCTCTTTTTTCCCCCCTAAACCAGACACAGTGGTCCCAGTAGCCAAGAAGAAAGGGTCTGTCAGGATCTGTGGTGATTTTAAAGTCACCATCAACCCAGTACTGAAAGCAAATCATTGCCCTCTGCCCAGGAGAGAGGATATCTTTGCAAACCTTTCCGGAGGGAAGCACTTCAGCCAAGCGGACTTAGATGAGGCCTACCTGCAAATGGAGATGGAAGAAGAGTCTAAAGTGTTCCTCACCATAAACACTCAAAAAGGACTTTATTGCTATAATAAGCTTATTTTTGGAGTGGTGTCTGAAACTGCGCTCTGGCAGAAAGCTGTGGATCGGGTGCTCAGAGTTACCTGGATGACATCACTGTCACAAGAGAGGACGACAAGCAACATCTGCAAAATCTCAAGACAGTGTTATAAAGATTAGAAAATTATGGGCTCAGGGCATGACACAACAAGTGTGAATTCTTTAATCCAAGCATCACTTACTGTGGTCACACCATTGACATACAAGAACTGCACAAGTGCACTGAGAAAATTCAGGAAGTGGTGGATGACCCAAGGCCAAAGGACATCGTGGTTCTTTTTAGGATTTGTCAATTACAACAACAGATTCCTGCCAAACCTGGCTATTGCGCTATATCCCTTGAACTCATTATTATAAATCAGGAAGAAATAGCAATGGACAAAGTAGTGTGAGGTGGCTCTCAAAAAGATGCAGGAAATAGTGACGTCAGACACTGTCCTCACACAGTATGATCCATGCCATCCCGTGAAGCTTCCCTGTGAACCTTATGGTATAGGTGCAGTCAGTCTCATGTTATGGGTGATGGAACTGGATGCCTAGTAGCCTTTGCATCACGTTCCCCTGCTGCTGCGGAGAAAAATTATAACAGAGTGAGTCTGGTTTGGGGTGTAAAACATTTGAACTAGTGCTTGTATGGGAGAGAGCTTACCATCGTTACTGATCATCAACCACTCGTGTCCATTTTCAATTCACAGGAGGGTGTTCCACTGACAGCAGCATAGACGACTCTGGTTCTCGGCGGACACAATTACAAGGTCAAATTCATGGGGACAACTAATCACGGAAATGGTGATGGGTTGTCCCGTTTATCCTTGGAAAAGGAAATACGTGAAAATTTTATCAAAGAGGACACTCCTCCAGATGTACTCTCCCTAACGCAAATTGAAAGTCTCCCTATTCTGGCAAAGGTGATCCAAAGAGAAACCAGAAAAGATTCCACACAGCCTCAAGTCTATCTCGTAACCCAAAATGGCTGGAACGGACAGCAGAAATTCCAGTTTCCCCATACTTACCAGCACCAGGATGAACTTGCCTTTGGAGGAGGTTGCCTTATATGGGGATCGAGGGTTGTTGTACCATCCAAGCTGAGAGCTGAAGTGTTGGAGGAGCTTCAGACTGGTCATCTAGGAGAGGTCAAAATGAAAGCGCTGGCTCAAAGTTTTGAACTTTATGTGGTGGACTGGGATAGGTCAGCAGATCAAGCAGCTAGCCGTGCACTGTTCGTGAGGCCAAGACGTCCAGAAGATGCCAAGAGCAGCACCTCTGCATCCCTGAGAATGATCGATATTGGCCTGGTAGAGGATTCATGTGGATTTTGCCAGACCATTCATGGGCGCAGATTTCTTGGTAGCAGTAGATGCAGCTACAAAGTGGCCAGAAGTGTTCCCAATAGCCTCCACTGCAGCCCCACACACTGTTGTCAAGTCTAGTCACGTCACTTTTTATTGTAATTTTGACCATAACTGCTGGTACAGTACACAGTAAAAATGAGACAACGTTCTTCAGGACCATGGTGCTACATGAAACAATACAAAAACTACACTGAACTACATAAAACAGCACAAAAACTACACTAGACTACAGACCTATCCAGGACTGTATAAAGTGCACAAAACAGTGCAGGCATTACAATAAATAATAAACAAGACAATAGGCACAGTAGAGAGCAGTAGGTTGGTGTCAAGCCAGGCTCTGGGTATTGAGGAGTCTGATGGCTTGGGGGAAGAAACTGTTACATAGTCTGGCTGACAAGTTGGAAAGCCTCTTCTCAAGGACTGGTGTTCCGGAACATTTAGTCAGAGACTGTGGAGCACTACCTCTATTGTCATTCCTCAAAATGAATGGAATAAGACATTGCCTTGTACAACCAGCTACAAATGGCTTGGTGTAAAGGTTTGTCCAGAGTCTAAAGAAGGCACTGTGAGCAATGTCTACAGAACACACTACACTGACACTGAATCAGAAGCTCCCCCATCTCCTCCTGGCATATCACAATCCACAACCAGCAACTCACCAGCTCTGCTGTTCCCATGTCAACCCTTGCCCTCGCACTTGGATCTCGTCAAACCCAATCTCAGAAGGAGGGTGCCAGGCAAACAGCTGAGACAAATCGAGGGCTCCTCAGCTAAGGAGGTTAAATGTTTCACTCCTGGACAAGCACCCCTGGTGAGGGATCACAGAAATGATCAACAGTGGGTACCTGGAAATATTAAGAACAGAAATCTACGTGGTGAAGATTGCATTTGATATCATCTGGAGACAACATGTCAATCAGTTGAGCAGAGCAGAGTCAATTGTTAGAGATGAACAGTGGCCTGAGCTGTCAGAACCACTTCCTTCAGTCCCCAAGTCAGCTCCTACAACCGTCACAGAGGAGGCCCCAAAACCTGAGAAAGTTTCACAGCCACAAGTCTCACCTGCCAAGCAGAGTGATCCCGCATGTCCCCCCACATCAGGAAAGACGTTATCCCACAAGAGTAAGAAATCCTCCACAGCGATTAAATCTTTAGGCCTGAATGGACAATTTAAATTTTACTATGCTGTGGATGTCTGTATAGTAGTTGAAGTACACAATATACTGTCTGACTGTCTGTGTATATATATACACATTGTCTCCAGATATGATCATATGGTCTGACACCAGTAGATAAGTGGTTATTGGTGAACTCACAGTCCCCCGGGAAGACAACGTCGATGAAGCCCATGAGCGCAAGTTAACCAAGTATGCAGAATTAAGATCAGAGTGCAGAGACAGAGGGTGGAAGGTCTCATGCCATCCATTCGAAGTAGGCTGCCGTGGGTTTATTGCGTTCACTTTCCAGAAGTGGCTGCGTGACCTTGGCTTCACTAGAAGAGAGATCAAGTCAACCAGCAGGGCTGCAGCTGAGGCAGCAGAGAAAGGATCAGCATGGGTGTGGACCAAGTATGTCCAGAGGGGCAGATAGTCAGACAGTGTACACATATCTTGCAAACCCTTCAGTAGTTGCATAGACACCTGAAGAGCAGACTATCTGTTGGATGGAAGTGACCAACAACTCTGATAGAGGCAGATGCCAAGTTTTTAAACTCACCAGTGGGAGGTGGTGCTTTAGCACTGCTGGCCCACCACCTCAAGGGGGTCTTGATCATAAGCGGGCCGAAACTCCTGAAGACAGGTGGTAGATCGACTGATGATCCCACTGGTGATAGCACAGGACAGTTAACATCTTAGTCCACGTGTATTTTTAACTTTAGAGAGCGAGACATTACATATTTGAGTTGAGATACATTCTATATTGAGTTGGAGTTCATACCTATGCAAGGAGGAATGTTTTGTATTCAATATTTCAGTAATATTTGAGTAATATTGTAAATATATTGTTTGATTAACCATTTTTATTGTTTACATAATTCATTGCTGTTACATGTTCAAAGTACACGAATGGCATACGTTATTATGGAACCATGTCATAGATGAGTGCCTCACTGACGTAAAATGAAGTAGACATGCTCGTCACAGCTCCTGAGATTGGAAGCTCGCCAATTAGGTTTACAGAGTTTCCAGACCCAGCACAAACTCTCTCCTGAAGCACTTTTCCTTGAAGTCTCATTTCCTTCCTTCTCTCGCATCTCAGTCACGCAAGTCTTCGTCTCTGCCATCCCGATCAAAGGTTCTTGATGTTATTTAGTGCCCACTTCCAGTTGTCCGCTGGCAACCCAACCCACGAATTTTTTCAATCTCCAATGGACTTCCAGATCGCTGGCTAGCGGAGGCATTGGTCACATGACAGCCACCTCAAAAACTTTGGCGCTGAGGAATGTGTACAACATCAAGGTCTTCCTTTATTCCCTCTCGTGGATCTGCAATTCTTTGCTGGAGAACTGCCCGCTCCAAATCTGAAATAAAGTCCTTCTTAGTTCCATCCAGTGGGGAACTCCAGCCAAGACTGGGAGACGAGGAAGCATGCCAGTTTTCAGAGTCCTAGATGCCATATTTCTCCAAAAGACATACTGGTCACTACTCTGCATTTGGGTACTCTGATTTCTAGCAGCTTTTCCTTGGACTATCTATCTGGTTTCTTCACGCCACATGTTTTTATTGTATCATTTAATTGATCGTTCTCTTCAATCCATTTATTTTCTTTATTCATGCCAGCACTGAGTTTCAGCGGTCACCTCTGGAGCTCTGCTAAGAGCCTGTGCTTAACAGTGATTCCCTTCGTACTGCCCAGTTCCCCATTGAATACTTCTGAAGAGTCGCGATGTAATGATGCAGCTCTGTAAAACTCTGGTTAGGCCACACTTGGAGTACTGTGTCCAGTTCTGGTCACCTCACTATAGGAAGGATGTGGAAGCATTGGAAAAGGTACAGAGGAGATTTACCAGGATGCTGCCTGGTTTAGAGAGTATGCATTATGATCAGAGATTAAGGGAGCTAGGGCTTTACTCTTTGGAGAGAAGGAGGATGAGAGGAGACATGATAGAGGTGTACAAGATAATAAGAGGATTAGATAGAGTGGATAACCAGCACCTCTTCTCCAGGGCACCACTGCTCAATACAAGAGGACATGGCTTTAAGGTAAGGGGTGGCAAGTTCAAGGAGGATATTAGAGGAAGGTTTTTAACTCAGAGAGTGGTTGGTGCGTGGAATGCACTGCCTGAGTCAGTGGTGGAGGCAGATGCACTCGTGAAGTTTAAGACACTACTAGACAGGTATATGGAGGAATTTAAGGTGGGGGGGTTATATGGGAGGCAGGGTTTGAGGGTCGGCACAACATTGTGGGCTGAAGGGCCTGTACTGTGCTGTACTATTCTATGTTCTACGTTCTATGTTCTATGCATGCTTCTTTAACACCCCTTCTAGACCAGGGCTCCCACCAATCAAGCGCACTTTCTGCCAGTTGTGTTTGAGCTGCTCTAACCACAAGTGGCCCAGAGCTGCCGGATAACTACGTCCCTTTAACAATGTACGGCGGCAGTTTCTTTCTCTGTTCGTCAATCTCCACGGTAACACGTACTACTCCGCCCAGTGGAACAGCCTCACCCAGTGCAAGTCTCTAAAGTTAACCTTGCCCCTTCTGGGGTGAGATGCTGCAGTTTCGCCTTGTAAACTGTCTCTGGCACCCGCGTCCACTGCGTCCTCACTGTGGCCCATCCAGTTGCAGGGTCACCATAGGTGCCTTTGTGGCCTGAAACAGGTAACAGATGCAAAGCTTCTTGTACCTCAGAGTGAGAGTCGCTCAGCCTCTCAGTATGCTCCATCGTGTTCATGTTCCTTTTTGTTTTTCCCAAAAGTCATTCTTCTTCTTCTGCAGCTTAATGTGAAAAAGACTAAGGAGCTGGTGGTAGACCTGAGGAGAGCTAAGGTACCGGTGACCCCTGTTTCCATCCAGGGGGTCAGTGTGGACATGGTGGAGAATTACAAATACCTGGGGATACGAGTTGACAATAAACTGGACTGGTCAAAGAACACTGAGACCTTCTTGTGGACAGGTCAGAGCCGTCTCTATTTCCTGAGGAGAATGAAGTCCTTTAACATCTGCCGGACAATACTGAGGATGTTCTACAAGTCTGTGGTGGCCAGTGCTATCATGTTTGCTGTTGTGTGCTGGGGCAGCAGGCTGAGGGTAGCAGACACCAACAGGATCAACAAACTCATTCGTAAGGCCAGTGATGTTGTGGGGATGGAACTGGACTCTCTGACGGTGGTGTCTGAAAAGAGGATGCTGTCTAAGTTGCATGCCATCTTGGACAATGTCTCCCATCCACTACATAATGTACTGGGTGGGCACAGGAGTACATTCAGCCAGAGACTCATTCCACCGAGATGCAGCACAGAGCGTCATAGGAAGTCATTCCTGCCTGTGGCCGTCAAACTTTACAACTCCTCCCTTGGAGGGTCAGACACCCTGAGCCAATAGGCTGGTCCTGGACTTATTTCCTGGCATAATTTACATATTGCTATTTAACTATTTATGGTTTTATTACTATTTATTATTTATGGTGCAACTGTAACGAAAACCAGTTTCCCCCGGGATCAATAAAATATGACTATGACTTTATTACAGTGTTTTAGATGGGCTGTGTCTTTTTACTTTTACAGGTGTGTTCAAAATGTCCCTTTTTTGCCACAACTTTGGCAATCTAAATCTTTATACCAGCATTTTTTTGCTGGAAGCCCAGTTTTGCCGCAACATTGATTGCCTTATTCTTAAAGTCAGTAGAAACTTTATGAACTTATGTGCTTAATAGCTGTGCTTCTGTGGCTGCCATCTCTATAGATGTACTAATCTCTGTTGCCTTCTGTAATGTTAGTCTGTCTTCTATAAGCAAATGTTTCTATGCAGGCCACAAACTACGATGTGATGTGTCATTCAGCAACTGCCCAAAATCAGTGTCCAGACTATCATTTCACCACTGCCACAGACCGTGAAATAGACTCACCTTCCTCTTGATTTCTTTCATGAAATCTAAACCTCTCAGCAGTAATCAAAGGCTAGGGGGTATAGTGGCCCTTTAAGACTTTAGCTAAGTCCTCACAAGGAATATCGCCAGGCTTAACTGCGTAATAAATTAAATGTTCTTCCACTCATCACAGTCAGAAAAGTTGGAACATGAATATCATCTGAAATTTGACTCGCCAGTGAAAAATATTCAGATCATTTAGTATATGAACTCCATTGTTCTGTTGCTTTGTTATCCTTCCAAAGATTTTCAAGCAGTCACATCTTATCCATCTCTCTTTTCCTTACAACTCACACAAAAAATGCTGGTGAACACAGCAGGTCAGGCAGCATCTATAAGTCCTGGCCCGAAACGTCGACTGTACCTCTTCCTATAGATGCTGCCTGGCCTGCTGCATTCACCACCAATTTTTTGTGTGTGTTGCTTGAATTTCCAGCATCTGCAGATTTCCTTGTGTTTGCGTCTCTTTTCCTTATTTGTTTTATTTAACCATCGTATTCTCGCCCTCTCCCAGCAGATTGCTCACTCGCCGCACTTCCTGCGGCCGTGTTCTGTTCGCTCACCCACATTACATCGTTACACCGCTATCGTTACACACACACCTTCCTTGTCGAAACAATAACTATCGGGTGAGGACGCGTCACCTCGTCGCCAGTTGTTATGTTTGTGGTACTGGGAGGCCGGGTGGCCGTGAATAACGCACACGAGAGATGGAGAGGTGAGGAACAAAATTGAGCTGCTATTTAAATGCAAACAACAGGAATTCTGCAGATGCTGGAAATTCAAGCAACACACATCAAAGTTGCTGATGAACGCAGCAGGCCAGGCAGCATCTGAAGGAAGAGGTGCAGTCGACATTTCAGGCCGAGACCCTTCGTCAGGACTAACTGAAAGAAGAGATAGTAAGAGATTTGAAAGTAGCCCCACCTCCCCCTCGTACCCCATCTGTTACTTATTTTTATACACACATTCTTTCTCTCACTCTCCTTTGTCTCCCTCTGTCCCTCTGAATATACCTCTTGCCCATCCTCTGGGTTCCCCCCCCCCACTTGTCTTTCTTCCCGGACCTCCTGTCCCATGATCCTCTCGTATCCCCTTTTGCCTATCACCTGTCCAGCTCTTGGCTCCATCCCTCCCCCTCCTGTCTTCTCCTATCATTTTGGATCTCCCCCTCCCCCTCCAGCTTTCAAATCTCTTACTCACTCTTCCTTCAGTTAGTCCTGATGAAGGGTCTCGGCCCGAAATGTCGACTGTACCTCTTCCTACAGATGCTGCCTGGCCTGCTGCGTTCACCAGCAACTTTGATGTGTGAGCTGCTATTTATTTTATTTGTAAATCATCTACCCAGAATGCCCTCTCACATTTCGTTCCGCACTTAACTCACAGGGAAGCGTGTCAGCAACCTGTTACGGGTCAGGATATACATGAATATACAACACATTCAATTACGTAAAGATCAAGAAAATTACAAAGGAGTATCATTGTCGCAATGTGCCTACAAGTTGTTAACCCTTTCATTACTTTGGGAGACTTCCCGCCCAACAAACCAAAGGGTTGGATTTAAGAGCGCGAATGTTATGCTGCAACCTGGAATAGTGGCACAGTTCTGGTCTCCCTATCTGAGGAAAGACAACCTGGCTGTGGAAGTGGTGTAGATAAGGTCCACCAGGTTGATTCCGGAGATGACGGGGTTAACCTATGAGGCCAGATTGAGTCGCCCGGTACTATACTCTCTGGAATTCAGAAGAATGAGAGGAGATCTTCCAGAAACAAAAAAAAAATTATGAAAGGGATAGATACAATAAAGGCAGAGAAGCCTTTTCTACTGACAAGTGAGACTAGAACTAAGAGACATAGCCTCAAGATTTCAGAGAATAGATTTAGGACACAGATGAGGCGAAACTGCTTTTCCCAAAGAGAAGTGAATTTGTGGAATTCTCTGCCCAGGGATGCAGTAGAGGTCACCTCATTAAAATATTTAAGACACAGTTAGATGAATTCTTGGATTGCAGGGGTATTAAGGGTTATGGGGAAAAAGTGGAACCGAGGAGCAATGTTTCCTCCAATTTGTAATGAGCAGTGTGCACAAAAGTCTTGTGCTGTGCAATTTTTTTGCCCAGTGACAACAACATGTGCGCTCTGACTATTTCCTTCAATAAAAAAACAGTATGAGTAAGCCAGTTCTAAAATCTGCAGACAAATCATCGCAAACTCCATGTTGTCAACACCGGCCACATCAGAACCCAGAACAGGAAATATGATTGTGTGCGATCCTGAAATGTACTTAACATGCCAACGAGGTAGAGGGTGACAACCTTTAGAGCGGAGTTTACGTTCCTTTGTGTGTTAGTAGCAAAAGATGTGTGGGCCGAGCCCCGTGGCCAGATCAGCCATGATCTTACTGAATGGCAGAGCAAGCTCGACGGGCCAGATGGCCAAATCCTGCTCCTATTTCTTATATCTGAACCCTGAACCTGTTTGAGGAGATTTGGTGCCTCACCAAAGACACTTGCAAATTTCTACAGATGTACCGTGGAGAGCGTTCTAACGCTGCATCATCGTCTAGTTGGGTTGGGGGGAGTGTGGCTACTACGCAGGATTGAAAGAAGCTACAGAAAGTTGTGAACTTGGCTCCATTATGGACATTACCTCTGTAGTATCCAGGACATCTGCAAGGAGCTATAACTCAAAAAGGCAGCGTCCATCATTAAGGACCCCCATCACCCAGGGCACGCCCTCTCTTCATTGCTACCATCGGGGAGGATATACAGGAGCCTGAAGACACACACTCAACGATTCAGGAACAGCTTCTTCCCCTCTGCCATCCGATTTCTGAATGGACACTGAACCCATGAACACTACCTCACTACTTTTTTATTTCTATTTCTGCACTAAGTTAATTTAAGATAGTATATTTACTGTGATTCACATTTTTTAATTATTATGTTTTGCATTGTATTGCTGCCATTAAGACAAATTTCATGACATATGCTGGTGATATTAAAAATTGATTCTGATTCTGAACCTGACAAAGGTTTTATTACCCTGCCCGTCTCTGAGCAGAAGGAGCTGAGACTGTGGTCCTTTCCCACAGAGCCCTAGCGTTGGCTGTACTGTGTCCCTCAGTACATATTGTCCCAGTCTGCACAATTCCTTTGTAGACATCTTGCTGTGCTAGAAGACGAAGGGTATCTTTCACTGAGTTGAAGATCTTCCAGTAACACCTCTTGCCTGTCGCAATGTGTGTGCTGGAAACCGGAGGTGAGAGGGGGTAGGTTCAAGGGGGATGTGAGGGGTAAGTTTTTTTACTCAGCGAGTGGTAGACGCCTGGAGTGCACTACCTGGTATGTTGGTAGAGGCAAATACACTAGAGGCTTTTAAGAGACATTTAGATAGGCACATGAATATGAGGAAGATGGAGGGATTTGGACATTGTGTAGGTAGGAGGGATTAGTGTTTGAGTGGTTTTTGATGTGGTTTTTAGCTGGTCCAGCATGACATTATGGGCCGAAGGGCCTGTTCCTGTGTTGTACTGTTCAATGTAACAGCCCATAGATCACTTTGGATTCTTTCTTATTTCAAAAGTAGATGATTCATGATTTTAAAAATCTATATGAAGTGCAAAAAAACTTCACATTCTTGGTCATACGTTACATGATGTAAACTTTAAAGAGAGAAGAAAAACATAACCAAACACAGCAACATTTCCACGATGAGGCCCCCAGAGATGAAGTCCATTTTATTGTTTGAGGGGTTTCCCACCCAACTCCTGTCCCTCCGCGCGTTGTAGCGGAAGGAACTCGGACACTGGGGTCCTCACCCACAGAGCTTTAGCATCGGCTGCGGCGAGCTTTAGTGCTGCCATTTGGTAACATTCCGTTATGCCAATCACACCGCACTGGAAGACCGACAAGTTTTGAGCAGACCAAAGTATGTCCTCCACCGAGCTGGGCCCCTTCCAGCAGCTCTAGATGTTTTGCCTTGGTGTGTGTCTGTGCAAATAGCCCATAGATCAGAGCCCTCTGTTACGGAGCTGATGGGGATGAACCAGGACTTGGACCCTTGCATCAATCGCCACTCCTCTTTGTAAACCCGCAGCCTGCAAAGAGGTGGGTGACTGTCTCTTCCCCACCAAAGCAGTCAAATCAAATCAAGCCAAATCAAATTTAGTTATCATTCAAACCACACGTTGATACAGTCGAACGAGACAGTGTTCCTCTGGGGCCAAGGTACATAACATACATTCAAAATAGCGAGAGAGAAAACAAAAAATGTTATTGTGCAAGAAAACGCATGTAGTCCAAGACCCTGAGCGACAAGCATATTGATGGTACAGCTCCCAGGAATCCAGCCTGTCATTCCACCGGTCGAACACTGGAGGGCAGCATTGATGGGAGAGGCCACCCAGCAAATGAGCACGGACGCCACGCTACACCGCCTCCGGTGCCTCCTCGCCTGGACTGCAGCAGCAGGCAAGCCCGCAGCTTGAGGCCTAGTCTTTGCTACAGCCGAGGCTATGCTGCTGCCTCATCCCCTGTCTCACCACCAAACAAGGGAAACAGGCCTATGGATTCTTACATCTGTCCTGAGGGCAGCATACGTCATTCGAGGAGTTTCAGAGAAGGCTTTGAGGGTAGAGATGGGAAAAAGTAACCAGATATAACTGATTGCAGGAACTTCTTCTCACTTATCTCGGGAATTCTCCTCCCCAGAGAGCTACAGTGGTTTGTCATTAGGCGTATTTAATGTCACACTTTTGCAAACTCAGTGACTTGAAGTAGAGAATTGAAATTCTAGCATGACCCTTAGCATCTGGAGGTGAATCAAACATTCTACACGAAGAGTGGCCATTGGCCAGTCATCACACCCTTCAACACCAACTCCTCAAACATGGCTTCAAGCAGAAAAACACCACCGAGACCACGATGGTTGGCAAAGCTTCAGAGGACAGCAAAGTCTTTCCTCGTTGAAATGTAAAGAGAGAACCGCACGCTGCCAACCCTTCAAATGCAGGGGATATAACTTGCGCTGCAAATAATCCTACTACTACACCTGCCCTAACAAATGGGCAGCTGGACAGCCCTTCGGAGAGAAGTGCAGACCTAGTCACCGTAGCATGTAAGGAAACCCAACACTGTGTTCACTTTACACAGCTGTCCATTCTGACAAGGCTATATGTTTAGCTTGTGTGGCCGAGTGTGACTTAGAATCTCATTCAAAGCCGGTTGAATCATTTGTTTCTCCAGGCAGTAAGCCTGCTGCACTTGTGTTCCTAGAGAGTCTCCCAACCAAGTTATAACCAAGTCTGAGTGAGCCCTGTACCGACAGGGAAAAGCAAAGGGGAAAGCTAACGAGGATAATGTCACCTCAGTGTGGCATAATACCATATCAACGTTTCTTCATTAATATTATGCAATATTTTCATCACATTAATATTTTCATAACCTGTTGTATAATATTTTCATGCAGAGGCTGGAAATCCAGATCAGCAAACTCAAAACGCTGAAGGAACTCAGTAGGTCAGGCAGCATCTACAGAGGGCAATAAACAGTCAACGATTTTTTTATCCTGTGTGATACTGTGTGGAATAGACCCTTCTGGCCCTTCAAGCCACGCTTCCCAGCAATCTCCCAATTTAACCCTAGCCTAATCACGGGACAATTTATTATGACCAATTAACCTACCAACCGGTACATCTTTAGGCTGTGGGAGGAAATCAGAGCACCTGGAGGAAACCCACGCGGTCACGGGGAGAACGTACAAACTCCTAACAGGCAGCGGCGGGAATTGAACCAGGGTCGCCTGTACTGTAAGCCACTACACTTCATCAAGCCTGGAAAAGAAGGAGAGAGAAGCCAGGATAAGAAAATGGGCGGGGGATGGGGAAGGAGAATAAACTGTTGTTACAACATTATATTTTCGATTCTGTATCTAACTCATTTTGTATCCGATAGTATTTGATGGAACAGTGTTGAGGGAGCTTTATCACATATCCAACCACACCCACAGCCCTACGAGTACTCAATGTCAGAGTGTAGTGGAAACTGCTCTGTATTTATCTCCCTGTTTGATTGAGGTATGGGGCATTACGCGGGGAATTTTGAACTTGATTTAATCTAGGTGCCCCTGTATCATGAGTGGAGGCCAGCTTAGAGGAAGATTCACTCTGTATTTAACCCACATTGTCCCTTTCCTGGGAATGTTCAAGGGATGGTTCAGAGCAGGGGTTCCCAACCTGAGATCCACGGACCCCTTGCTTAATGGTAGGGGGACAATGGCATGAAAAAAGTTGGGGGCCCTTGGTCTAGAGAAAAATTTACACAAGTTAGAAGGACCAAGTAGGGTGGAATGGTAGGGCAGTGGTTAGCACGATGCATTACAGCGTCAGCTGTAAGAAAGGAGTTCAATTTCCACCACTGTCTGGAGGGAGTTCTCTCATTTTCCTTATGACCGTGTGGGTTTCTGCCAGGAGCCCCAGTTTCCTCCCACATTCCAAAGATGTCCTACTAGTAGATGTACTAGTTAGGGTTGTGGGCATGCTAATTTTCTGCCAGAAGTATGGCAACACTTGCCCAGAACAATCCTCGCTGATTTGATTTGACGCAAGTGATGCATTTCGCTGTGCGTTTTAATGCATATGTGACAAATAAAGCTAATCTTTAATCTTTAAGCTATCCCGGCCCTGGGAGTGTATTTGGGACAGTTTAGAGGGAGATCCACTCTATATCTAACCTGCGATGCTCTTGTCCCAGTGTGGTTGTGGGGCTGAAGACAGCCAAAATTAAAGTAATTTTTTCTCCTTGTCTTATCCATCCAAAATGGATTTTTAAAAAAATCAGTCAATATAAATAACCAAACAACATTCCTTGGTGTTCAGTGAATGTGTACCCAAAACATTTTTAATTTCCACTCCGCATTTGTGATGTCATTTCCTCAACAGTGAGGGTCGATTGAGCAGGATGGCAACAGTGATGTCATATGGAAACAATCAGGAATCTAATAAGATCCACAGAAATAGGAACAAGACTGAGGTGGACCAGTTTCACTTTTCAAAACGACCATGTCTGCTGCTCTAGCTCAGCTTAGTAACTGAAAATCAAGAAAAAATATTGCAAATGCCGGAAATCTGAAATAAAACCAGAAAATTTGATGTTGGGGTTTTTGATGAGATTGGCAATTAGGTTGCAGATGTTTCATCTCCATTCGAGGTGACATCCTCAGTGTGCAGCTGTTGGTGCTTCTTGACGGGACAGCTTGCGTTTATATAGACCCCCGTTTGCTTGGCTACCCCTTCAATTGACTGAGTTCTATTGGCTCGCATTTCTTTGTTTGTAGATGGCGTCTATTTCAATGTGTTTGTTTAGAGAGCTATCAGAAGAGAATCACACTTCTAAGAATTCCTGTGCCTGCCTCATGTGTGCCTGTGCCAGAACCTCTGGGGTGTCCCAGTTAAAGTGGCGTCCTTCTCGGAGTTCATGTACCGAGATCAGCGGCGGTGGGTCATGTCTCCCTACCGCCAGACTGTGTTCCCGTAAACGAGTTGAGAGTTCACGTCCCGTCCAGCCGATGTGCTTCTCGTTGCAGTCTCCACTAAGAGCCAAAGAAACGCGAGCCATTAGAATTCTGAAGGGGTAGCCAGTCAGGACCGAGGCAAGTGAACGGGGGCCTGTATACACACAAGCACTTGCCGAGAGAATCACCAACAACTGCACACTGTGGTATGTCACCTCGACTGGTGAAGAAATGTCTGCCAGCTAATTGCCAAGCTCGGTGAACACCCCAACATCAAACACCTCAATCCAAGCTACCCATGTTCACCAAAATCCTCAATGAGAAAATGCTGGAAAAGGTGAGGCAGCAGAAGAAGAGTTAACTTTTTTGGGGTCTGAGACCCTTCACCAGAACTGTTCTGACAAAGGTCCTTGGCATGAAGCGTTAACTCAGTATTTCTCCGCACAGTGGCTGCCTGACCTGCATGGTGTCCACAACATTTCCTCGTGTTAGCAATTACAGGATGGGAATATTGGGAATAATATAGAAAAGGAATAAGGACAGGAATACCACTAATTTATCATTAATAGTTCGGTGGTTGAGGACAATGTTACTTTTAGTGTTTGGTTAAATTTCCCTTCATGCATTGAGAAGTTCATTAATCAGTTGTGTAGGTGGATGAAGGCTGTTTATTTAATACAAGGCTTGTACAGTATAAATCCTTGCTCACATTCCAAACCTCACTGAAACCAGCCTACTCCCACTCACATCCTAAAATACACAACCCAGAATCCCAAGCTGGCCCTCTTCCAGGGCAGATGTGGCTACATGGGAAAGGTTCTAGTCAGCGATATTTTCTTGTCTTCGATCGGCGTTTACTCCAGCCTCCTGAGCAAGACCAACAATCAGAAAGAGCTCTGATTCCTCACTGTTAATCCCTCGATGGGTGTGTGGCTCCAGATTCCAGTCAGGGCTGAGTGTTGAGGAAAGTCCAAGCAAATGTATTATCAAAGTATACATATCTCACCATATACAATCAGGAGATTCATTGTCCTACAGGCATTTATTAGATACTATAGGATTTATGAAAGTCTCTACATATAAACTCTGGCAAGCAACAACTATGTACAAGAAGCCAAATTGTGCAAATCAGAAAATAATGATATTGAGAACATGAGTTGTGAAGTCCTTGACAGTAAGTCTGTGTGTTGTGGAAGCAGTTCTGAGTTGAGTTGAGTGAAGTCATCTCTCTGGTTCCGGAGCCTGACGGTTGTCGGGTAAGATCTGTTTTTGAACCGGATCCAGGGAAGGATCACAAGAACGATCCCGGAAATGAAAGGCCTTAATGTATCAGGAGTTCAGATGGGAAGTGCGGTGGGCCGGGGGGGTGGGGTGTGGTTGGTGGAAATCTCATTGGAGCCTCTTGAATAGAGAGTATGTGGAGAGGCTGTTTCAATCAGTGGGGGAGGTTAGGATCTACGGACACAGCCTCAGAACACAGGGGCTGGGATGAGGAGGAATTTCTTCAACCAGAGAATGGTGAACCTGAGGAATTCACTGCCTGGGAGGGTTATGGAGGCGAAACCTCTGAATGTATTTAAGGCAGAGGCTGACGGGTTTTTCAGAGGGTGATGGAGAAAGTGGGAGAATGGGGTTGAAAAAGTAATTAGTCATGATTAAATGGTGGACACACTAGAAGGGCCGAATGGCCTAATTCTGCTCCTATATCTTATGGTCTATTGTCTTATGGCCCTGGAAAATCCTATCACCCACTGGAAATAGTTTAACACTATAATCTATATTCTGTTATTGTTTTCCCTTTTGTACTACCTCAATGTATTTATGCACTTATGTCATCTGTCTGGATGACATATAACTTGCTGCACAAATTGCTAAACTGCTTAAGAAGGCATATAGTGGGGGAGCAACAACTTATATTCCATCTGGGTAGCCTCCTACCTGATGGTATGAATATCGATTTCTCCTTCCAGTTAAAGAATTTCCCTCCCCTTTCCCTTTCTTCTATTTCCCCACTCTGGCCTCATCTCTTATCACGTGCTATCTCCTCCTCCTTCCCTTTCTCCTATGGTCCATTCTCCTCTCCTATCAGATTCCCTCATCTCCAGCCCTTTACCTCTTCTACCCACCTGGCTTCACCTATCACCTTCCTCCCTCCCTCCCACCTTTTTATTCTGGGGTCTTCCCCCTTTCTTCTCAGTCCTGAAGAAGGGTCTCGGCCCGAAATGCTGATTGTGTATTCACTTCCACAGATGCTGCCTGACTTGATGAGTTCCTCCAGCATTTTGTCTGTGTTGCATAAGGTGTATTGGCCATCATTGCTCAGGGGACTGAGTTCAAAATCTGCAAGGTAATGTCCTAGCTCTATAAAACTCTGGTTAGATGGCACTTGAAATACTGTGTTCAGTTCCGGTTACTTTATTATAGGAAAGAAGTGGAAACTTTAGAGAGGGTGCAGAGGAGATTTACCAGGATGCTGGCTGGATTAGAGAGTGTGCCTTATGAGGATAGGCTGAGTGAGTTAGGGCTTTTCTTTTTCGAGTGAAGGAGGATTAGAGGTGACTTGATAGAGATGTACAAGATGATAAGAAACATAGATGGAGTGGACAAGGTGAAACTTTTCCCCAGACTGGAAATGGCTAATATCGGGTGCATAATTTTAAGATCAGGAAGAAAGTATGGGGGGGAGGGTCAGGGGTAATTTTTATTACACACAGGGTGGTGCATGTATGGAACGTCCTGTCAGGGGTGGTAGTAGAAGCAGATATATTAGGAGTGTTTAAAAACTCTTAGATTGGCACATGGATGATAGGAAAATGGAGGGCTATGTAAGAAGGAAGGGTTAGATAGACCTCAGAGTAGGTTAAAAGGCCAGCGCATCATTGTGGGCTGAAGGGCCTGTACTATACTGAGGTGTTCCATGTTAAAATAAAGATTTTCACTGTCTCTCAGCGTGCATAGCAGCAGTAAACTAATTGGAAAATAATCTCATTCCCAGACTCAATGTCCTTCCCCTTCATAATCCCGGGACGAAGTGCAGGATCTTGTACGCAGGCTCCCAACGGTTGCAGCCTTTTACCAGGATCCCAGACCTAGAATTTTCAAATTCAAAAATCAAATTCAAATTCAGGTTTAATTATCGTTCAACCACAGATGAATGCAGCCGAGCAAAACAGCATTCCTCTGGGCCCAAGTTGCAAAGCATACACAGCAGGCTATAGATAATTTTGGACAGTTCCTTGGTATTCCAGTGGTGTTCTTCAAGTGCATTGGAGATGGGTGGGAACATAAGCATCGGTCTTCCTTGGAGATAAACAGCACGGTGCCTTGCCAAGTAATTTAATGCTGGGGCCAGTATTCCTATAAGTTTTTGGCAGCTCTTGCCAGTGGGCTAATCTGTGGGCCACAGAAACCACTGAACGTTCATGCCGCTGATCAGTATAAACTCAGAAATTGGCTCCACACACAGTAAACATGACCTGACTGCTGAAACGGGTTGTGGTTTACCCTTGAGATGCGCCTATACGTTGGGAGCTGATGACCAGAGAGCGCGGAACATTCTATCCTTGGAGCTGTGATCCTGTTTTTGCAAATGGTCCCCTGATGGCCCGGTGTTGAAAGGACAGCCCAGTGTGCGACTGAGGTCCCTGAGTTCAGTGTCTGTTCTGTGTTCGGTGGCTTCCACTCAGACCAGGAGCCGGCATACAGGTGGGAGTTAGGAATGTTGAACCATCACAGTGCATTTACTATCTTGCTTCCTACTGAGGAATCACTCAGACCATGTTCTTCCCTCACGTAGCTCAAAGTCCTGGTGTTGGGTATAATCACAGACATTTATTCAACTGAGGGCTGAATGAGAGTTGATTAATCCAATGGATTACTCACATATTTACCACCCGTTAAGACACTAAGCGTCCATTTTACCTCCGCCTCTTGTCATTACCTCGATTACTTACTTACTGCCTGGCGTTTAGGATAGCCATGAAGGTCACACAAACCGATCTTCCGTCCTTGGACTCACTTTACACCGCACGCTGTCGGAGCAGTGCTGCCAGGAAATCAAGGACACGACCCACCCAGCCAACACACTTTTCATCCCTCTTCCCTCCGGGAGAAGGCTCAGGAGCTTGAAGGCTTGTACGGCCAGATTTGGGAACAGCTTCTTTCCAACTGTGATAAGACTGCAGAACGGATCCTGACCCGGATCTGGGCCATACTCTCTAAATATCCGGACCCGCCTCTCAGTTTTTTTGCACTACCTTACTTTCCATTTTTCTATTTTCTATTTATGATTTACAATTTAAATTTTTAATATTTACTAATTTTTACTATTTTTAATATTTTAAATATTTAATATTTGTAATCCAGGGAGCGGGAAGCGCAGAATCAAATATCGCTGCGATGATTGTACGTTCTAGTACCAATTGTTTGGTGACAATAAAGTATAAAGTAAAGTAAAGGTCCCCCATCTCTGGTGACGTTCAGGGCTTCCTTCATCATGTCAGTAGCCTCCTCTCGGTTTTCACTACTGTCAGTCATGCAGATTCCAGGTGAAAACTCAGGAATACCATTGCACTCAGATGTAGAAAGGTTCTTCATTACTGTTTCCGTAATAATTTTGTTTAACCAATCAGGGTTGTTAGCCCTGAACCTAGAGGACTGGTGGACCTCTCTTAGTCTGGGCTCTAACCTTTGACCTGTTTGGCATGGGTGACCCGACCAAGAGCCAAAGTATAAAGCCCTGACTCCAGCCAACACTGCTCTCCGAGTCACTGAGGCTCGCAAGCCTCCAAACCCTACGATAATGCTGTGGTCCTTTTGAGGAGCCCAATAGATATAGAATGAAAAACCAAGGCAGAAGGAATAAAGAGAGAAAGTACGGACTCAGTCGGAGGAGAGGACAAATTTTTAAAAATCTTGAAAATTGATTTGATAACTTGAGTTGTTCTCTAGTTTTATATCGGGAGGGAGGGAAGCAACAGTACAGCAGCTGGTAGAGACGCTACTCACCCCAGCCCCAGCACCATCAATCCAGGTTCAATTCTGACCTTTGGTGCTGTCCCTGTAGAGTTTACATAAGATCATAAGATATAGGAGCAGAATTAGGCCATTTGGCCCATTGAGTTTGCTTCACCTTTTCATCATGGCTGATCCATTTTCCCTCTCAATCCCAACTTTTGTCTTCTCCCTGTATCCCTTCATGGCCTGACTAATCAAGAATCTATCATCCTCTGCCTTAGATATACCCAATGACCTGGCCTCCACAGCTGCCTATGGCAACAGATTCCACAGATTCACCACCCTCAGACTGAAGATATTCCTCCTCATCTCCATTCTAAAAGGACGCCCTTCTATTTTGAGGCTGTGTCCCCTGGTCCTAAACTCCCCCATCATAGGAAATATCCTCCCCACATCCTCTCTATCAAGGCCTTTCAACATTTGATAGGTTTCAATGAGGTCATTCTTCTGAAAGCCAGTGAGTAGAGGCTCAGAGCCCTCAAACACTCTTCATATGACGAGTCTTGCCATATGACATGTTCTCACCAAGACCGTGTGGGCTTCCTCCAAGGGTCCCATATCCCAATGACCAGTGGGTTGGTAGTATAATTGCCCCTATTCAGAGAATAGAGATGACTGATGGAATCTGAGGGAGCGGAGAATGGAAAACTGATGAGTGTGTGATGCAAATAAAATGATTTCGGGTAGAATTGGTGTAAAATTAGGCCTTGATGGCTGGCGTGGATTTGATGGAATTAAAGTAATAAAAGCTGGCACCAGCAATCAATGCTACCGTGGGTGACATTCACCAGATAGTTCACAAAACCGTACCTTTCACTTGTTTTCTGTCTTCTTTTTATTTTAAATGCGTCTCTGGTACTGTTGGAGCCTGTGATCCACAGTCTATGTATTTGGGCCAATTGAGTGACCTCGTGCTTTGCAGTCTCCGAGAAGATTCCAGGGGGCAAGTGACCTCAAGGCCAAGAAGCTTGGAAGCCCACGGTCGACTCCATTTCTCGCCGATCTCACCGATTAAAGCGTTGAGGAAGGTTGAAGCATCAAGACAAGTGTGGAAGGCTAACGGGTGCTCAGCACTCTCTACCAGCCTCTCGCTTGTTGCTGCCGGAGGAAGGTGTCTGGGTGTGACGTTCTCTCACTCGCTGCTCCTGGGGGAAGGCCCTCGCGTTCAAATGATTTCTCTCTCTCCCCCTCGATGTCGGAGGATGGTACTGAAATTCTGGGGCTGCGCTGTGTGGATTGCACTCGGACTCTTCCAACTTTACGTTTTTATGTTTTGTGTTTTCACCCATTCTTTCTTGCTGTCGCTTGTGCAATTTGATTTTTTTGTGGGGAGGTGGGTTTTAATGTTCTTGTTGCCATTTGCGCATGGGGGTGTTTGATGCTCTTGTTGTAATTTGTGCAATTTGTTCTTTTTTGTGCGTGGGGGGGTGATGTGGTGATATTTTTCTTTTCAATGGCTTCCATGGTTGTCTTTGTTCCGTGGCTCTCTGGAGAAGATGAATCTCAGAGTTGTATACTGCATACATACTTTGGTAATAAATGTACCTTGAACCTTGAACTTTGAACTGAAAGAGCCATTCTGCGTGGCAGCTTTTTGTGCTATGTAAAAGTCTCCCAAATGATAGAATGTTACATACTGACACCCCACAACCCTCTTGGGTAGAGAATTCCGAAGATTCACTCACCAACCTTTGGGTGCAGAAATATCATCTCATCTCTTGGCCAAATCCTTACTTTGGGAGTGTGCGTGCTCCTGGTGACCTGACTCAGAAATATCATCAGTTAATAAAATCCGAAAACCCGCAGAGGCAAGACATCCAAAACAAAAACTGAAGGCGCTGGAAATTCTCGGCGGGTCAGGCAGCATCTGCGTGAGGAGAAACAGATAATGTTTCACTTTGAAGGTCCGAGGGGTTCCCAACCTGGGGTCCACGGACCACTTGCTTAGTGGCATTGGTCCATGGCACAAAAAGTGTTGGGAACCCCTGTTCTAGAACTATAAGCCCCTTAGAATGATCTTTCAGTGAGACTTACCTCGAATTGTTCAAACTCTAGACCAACCTTTTTTACACCGCGGACCGGTTTAATATTGACAATATTCTTGCAGACCGGCCGAATGGGGGGAGGTGTTTGAGTAGGGTTAAACTCACCTCAGCATGACTTTTACAGTTAGGGTTGCCAACCTTCTCACTCCCAAATAAGGGACAAAAGTAGCAGTCAAATCCTGGGACACTTTACCCCAGGAAAGACTACCATGACCATGAAGCCTTGCGCGGGCACCTGTGTGCGCATGCGCGTATGTGAGGATTCTTTTCCCCCACAAATTGGTTTTGCCTTCATCTTCCCGACTACACTATACATACATTATTTCTACTCTATATAGGCTGTGTATTTATCATATCGTTCCTGCTTTTACTATAGGTTAGTGTTATTTATTTTCGGTTTTATGTGTTATTTGGTATGATTTGTTAGGTCATTTTTTGGATCTGGGAACGCTCAAAAATTTTTCCCCTATAAATTAATGGTAATTGCTTCTTCGCTTTACGCCATTTCGGCTTACAAACGGTTTCATAGGAACGCTCTACTTTAGCCGGGGAAATACGGGACAAGGGCGGTCCCGTATGGGACAAACCAATTTAGCCCAATATACGGGGTGTCCCGGCTAATACGGAACAGTTGGCAACCCTATGGTCAAGTTCAACAGTGCGTGACAGGGAATGAGGAAAGGTGCAGCTGACTCATATCGTTTCATCACGGCCTGGTAGCACATGCTTCGCGGCCCGGTGGTTGGGGACCGCTGCTCTAGACAGTAGAATTAGAATCAGGTTTATCATCACTGACGTACGGCATGTCGTGAAATTTGTTGTTTTGTGGCAGCAGTACTGTGCAGGACATAAAACAATACTATGAGTAACAGCAATATATAAATCATGCAAAGAGGAATAATGAGGTAGTGTTCATGGGTTCATGGACCATTCAGAAATCCGATGACAGAGGGGAAAAAGCTGTTCTTAAATAGTTGAGTGTGGGTCTTCAGGCCTCTGTTCCTCCTCCCCTGATGGTAGCAATGAGACCAGGGCGCGGTGAAGGCCCTTAATGATGGATGCCAGCTTTGTGAGGCACTGCCTTTTGAAGATGCCCTCAATGGTGGGCTTAGATCCAAAAACAGGCTCTTTGGCCCATCTAGTCCGTGCTGAACCACTTGAGCAGCCTACTGCCCTCGATCTACACCGGGACCATAGCCCTCCACACCTCTATCATCCAGGTACCTATCCTAACCTTTCTCAAATGTTGAAATCGAGCTCGCATGCACCATGTGCTGGCAGTTTGTTCCACACTCTCATGGCCCTCTGAGTGAAGAAGTTTCCCTTCATGTTCCCCTTAAACTTTGCACCTTCACCTTTAACCCATGACCTCTGGTTGTCCAACCCAACCTCCGTGGGAAACGCTTCCTTGCATTTACCCCGTCTATTCCCCTCATAATTCTGCATACCTCCGCTGTGCCTGTGATGAGGCTGGTTGAGTCTACAACCCACTCCAGCCTAATCGTCGAGGCCCAATTGGCTCGGTCGCTCCTCCTATGACAATAACTTCCATGCCATATCTTGTTGGCTCAGGCATCTGACAGTGATCTCCCCTCCCCTCTTCTAGACCTTTGACCTGTCAACCACCAACCCCTTCACACCAGGTAGGGTTACACTCACCTGGATCCATTCCTATCCAGCTTTTGCAGATGGTTACCAGGATTGTCTTCTCCTCCTGCCCCTGCAATATCACCTCCGTCGCCCTGCGAGGATCTCATCCCAAACCCTTCTTGTTCTCGAGCAAGTATTGCCCCATGGCACATCGCCCAAAAGCACAATGCGGGGGCTGGTGACCTCGAGTTCTGTCTGACCAACACCTCTCCCTGTCCAACAGCTCTAAACAGTGAGACTGTCTGTCTGATGTCCGGCTCTGGAAAAGCAGAGATTCCCCCACAGTACTGAAGAGGCTGAAGCCACTGTCTCGGTGTGAGAGCAGCATTTTCTACCAAAAAAAAACCAGGCCTCATGACTCTTTTGCCCTGGTGACTGTCTGGGGTCAAACCAGACTGTTCACAACCTCAGTATCATGTGTACCCCAAGATGGATGCCAGAACATGCACCTGCACCTTCTGTATTTGTTTCACATCTCCTGCGTGTCCAAAACAAAGACTTGGCCAAGAGGTGAGATGACAATTCTTCACCTGAAGAGTGGTGAACCTTTGGAAACCTCTACCCAAGAAGTTTGTGTAACTCAGATAATTGAGATTAATTCAAAAGGGATTGATAGATTTTTACATACAAATGGAATCAAAGATAATGGATTACTGCAAGAACATGACACTGAGGTAAAAGAACAGCCATGATTTCTTCAATGATAGGGCAGGTATGAGGGGCAGAATGGCCTCCTCCTTAAAGTCATATTCAGTGAAACAGGGACACCTCTTTTTCCTCTATTGGGGAGCGAGAGTGAGCCTGTGGTATATTGAATTATCGGATGAACGAGTAGTGTTTGGGGTACTGCAAGTCTGTGTCTTTATTGATGCTTTGCTGCACACTTGAGTGCTCGGTGGAGGGCGCTGATCCTTTTTTGCTGGTGGGGGATTGTTGCCTTGCTGCTGCTTGTGCGTGGGAGGGGGGAGCTGGTGGTGGGGGGCTTTGGGATTTTAACTGTCATCCATTCTTTGGGGCACTTCTTTTCGTGGATGTTTGTGAAGAAAAAGAATTTCAGGATGTATATTGTATACATTTCTCTGACATTAAATGTACCTATTGAAACCTACCTACTTAAAGTCATACAGCACAGAAACAGGCCCTTCAGCCCATTGTGTCCATGCTGACCAAGATTCCCATGTAAATAAGTCCCATTTGTTTGCATTTCCCTATATTTATTTAAAACTTTCTATGTATGCATCAAGTGCCATTTAAATGTTGTTTATATTCCTGCAAGAACCACTTTTTCTGCAGCTCATTCCATATACTGACCAGCCACTGGGTGAAAAATTTGTCCCTCAGGTTTCTATTAAATCTCTCCCGTCTCTTCCCCCTCAATGTCCTCTATTCCTGACTCTCCAATTCTGGGAAAAAAAAAGATGTCTCTCTATCATCTTAGGGCCTTATGAGGGGGAACAAGAGGGATTTTTAACTATTTTGTTGCGCTCGTCTTGGCTTCTCGCTGCATGAGTACAATGTTCTCTACAAAAAGTAACACCTTTAAGATTTTAACACCTTTAAGCTCCCACTTTAAGATTAATACTTAGCCTAGATTTTTATATATTGGTATTCCTAGGAGTCAAAGTCTCCGAGGATCTAATCCTAGACCCAACATATCAATGCAGCTTCAAAGAAGGCAGGACAGCAGCTTTATTTCATTAGGAGTTTGAGGAGATTTGGTTTGTCACCAAATTTCGACAGGTGTACCGTGGAGAGCGTTCTGACTGGCTGCATCACCGTCTGGTATGGGGGGCCGGGGTGGTGCATGGCTACTGCACAGGACCGAAATAAGATGCAGAGGTTGGAAGCTCAGTCAGCGACATGGGCACGAGCCTCCGTAGCATCCAGGACAGTTTCAGGGAGCGATGCCTCAAAAAGGCGGCGTCCATCATTAAGGACCCCCACCACCCAAGTCATGCCTTGTTCTCACTGCTACCATCAGGGAGGAGGTACAGGAGCCTGAAGACACACACTCAACGATTCAGGAACAGCTTCTTCCCCTTTGCCATCCGACTTCTGAATGGACACTGAACCCGTGAACATTACCTCACTGAGTCTTATTTCTATCTTTGCACTGCTTATTTAATTTAACTACATTTAACTATATATATATATATACATACATTTACCATACTTCACATTTTTTCTATTACCATGCATTACATCGTACTGCTGCCACAAAATCAACAAATTTCAGGACATATGCCGGCGATATTAAACCCGATTCTGATATTTTTCACTTGGCGCTGCAGAGTTAGGGAGCTGTCGTCACTTGGACCGGCTAAGTGGTTCGTCGGCTAACATCAAGGGAATGCCCTGACTCTGGAGATGAGCTGCAGACAATAGACAATAGGTGCAGGAGTAGGCCATTCGGCCCTTCGAGCCAGCACCACCATTCACTGTGATCACGGCTGATCATCCACAATCAGTATCCAGTTCCTGCCTTCTCCCCATATCCCTTCACTCCGCCATCTTTAAGAGCTCTATCTAACTCTTTCTTGGAAGAATCCAGAGAATTGGCCTCTACTGCCTTCTGAGGCAGAGCATTCCACAGATCCACAATCCTCTGTGTGAAAAAGTTTTTCCTCAACTCCGTTCCAAATGGTAAGTGGTGGCACACCAGTGGTTCCCCTGTGACCCGATGTTGGGCAAAACCGACCCCTAGAGACTGCGAGAGCCGAAGTGCCTCTCATCTTCAGCACGCTGCGGGATTGCCCCAGATTCCAAGCGCTTCCCGAAAGAGGATCAACACTAGGACTGTCCGTCGGCCTTGCCTTGAACTTGCTGAGGGGCTGCTGAGCTCGATATATGCGTCAGGTTTGTGCTGAGCGTAGCAGTACGGGCTGCGGTTTCGGTGCGGCCCACACCTCTGACTAGGGGCTCTGATGTTTAAGCAGCTCAGCGGGTTTTTCAGCAGTAAGAGGCCGTGAGGACTGTTTATTTTCCTGAGGCAGGTTTATTGTGGCGGCTATTCAGAGAGGGGGGGGTGTGGTCAAGGATTTTCCAAGGGGCGTTTGTACTCTCTGCATCTCCACAGGTACACTGGTCTTATTTCCTTCCATGAAAAAGCATGCTAATTACTCCAAAATAAGGTGACTTTTATTTCAATTAGTACAAGAACGGAGCCCTTTCGCCTGAATAATCAATCACGCTATAGATCTAGTATTTTGTGTGTGTTGCTCAGTATTTCCAGCGTCTGCAGAACCTCTCAAGTTTCATGGATTTAAGTCGCTATCAGTTATGCAGGACTGTCCTGTTGAGCATCTCCAGAAATGTTGGGCGTACCTCGGCCGACTTGAGGACTGAACCGAGGCTGGCACTGCGGTGGTGTTGGAGGGCTGAGGATCCCGGCTCACTTACCCTCCCAGGGGCATAAAACACCCCAATGGCCCCTTACTGAAGGAAGGCAGGAGAGAGCCAAATTGTTCTCATCATCAATATTATGCGCCACGTCGTATGACGTGGACGATCATGGTTTTTCCATGACCCATGACCTTGATCGTTCTTGGCATATCTTTTTACCAGAAAGGTTTGCTATTGCCGCCTTCTGATACCAGTGTCACATCAAGTCCTTGGAGCGCTTCCACATAAGCTGCCTCCAGCGCATCCTGGGAATTACCTGGCGTGAGTGGGTGCCTCACACTGAAATACTTGTAAAGACCAACTACAGGAGTATTGAGGCCATGATCACCCAGCGCCAGCTGCAGTGGCTGGGGCATGTGATAAGGATGCTCCCATGTCGGCTACCCCGCAGAGTGTTATACGGCCAGCTACATCATGGTCGACGCTCAGCTGGAGGGTCGAAGAAGCACTATAAGGATCAGATGAAGAATGCTTTAAGGAAGTGCAGGATCAGACCCGAGGACCTGGAGGATGTTGCTGCTGACCGTACCACTTGATGACAGCTGTATAGGGACGGGGTTTGTATCCTGGAGATGGAAAGAACAACCAGAAGACAGCAGAAGCGAGCCAGGAGAAATGCAGCCATGGTTGCCATCACTACTACATATACATGTCCCACCTGCAATAGAGCTTGTGGGTCCAGGATAGGACTGTATAGTCATCAAAGATCTCATCGTTAAAGGAGTGGACATCGTCATCGGATTTCGATGGACAATCGAAGAAGAAGTCTTTGCAAGATGGGTGACCCCAGCCATTATCAAAACCCTTCAGAGATTGTCTGCCTGGAGTCAGTGGTCGCATAACCAGGACTTGTAAAATGCACCATCTGCTCATGCAACCATCCGCTCATACAACTATCCGCCACCTGCTCCCATGACTTCACGTGACCCTGATTGGGGGGATTAAGCAGGTGCCACACCTCGCCCAAGGCTGACCTCCAGGCTAGCGGAGGAAGGAGCGCCTTCCACCTCCTTTGGTAGAGATGTATCTCCACCCCGTCACCCAAATCCGTACTATATCACTCACGCACACGACCCGGTCTCCATCATGGGGCATTTTCTGGTCCTGCCCTGTGTGTAGTCACAAGTTAGAGCTCTGTTAGTGCAGAAACAGGCCCTTCGACCCATCGAGTCTCTTCCGACCCATTTACAACAATCCCCCATCGATCCTATTTCATACTCCTCACACTCTCACCGGGGCGCTATGGTGACGTGGCGGTTAGCACAACATTATTACAGCCCGGGGCGCCAGAATTTGGAGTTCCACTCCACCGTCCTCTGTAAGGAATCTGAATGTCCTCCCCGTGGAATGTGCGGGTTTGCCCAAAGTGCTCTGGTTTCCTCCCACCGTCCAGATTGTACCGGGTAGGTTAACTGGTCATTGTAAGTGGTCCCATGATGAAGGTAGTGTTAAATCGAGGTTGTGGGGTTGCTGGGTGACACGGCTGGAAGGACTGGGAGGGCCTATTGCACACTGTGTCATTAACTCCCCCCCCCCACCCACAGCCCCCACCACCTCACTTAGCAACACCCAATTAACCTGCCAACCCACACGCCTGTAGGATATGGGGGGGAAACTGAGGAGCTCTGAGGAAACCTGTGTATTCACAGGGAGGACGTGCAAACTCCACACAGACAGTGCCACAGGTCAGAATCGAACATGTGTCACTGGAACTGTGTGCTTCCTTCATTACCAAAATAATCGCACTTCAAAACGTACCTCGGGGTGGAGTTTCATGGGTCGCGTTTCAGGGGTGGAATTTTGGGGCTGGAGTCTGGACGTTGACAGAGACCAGACTGATGTAAAATAAATGTTTAACATCATCATTCCTACAGTTCTGATGAAAAAGCTCCAAAACCTGGGCTTCTGTACCTCCCTCTGCAAATGTATCTTCACTTCCTCACTTTAAGACCACTATCTGTGTGAATCGGAACTAACTTCTCCTCCTCGCTGACAATCAACAATGCCGCACCTCAGGGATGTGTGCTTAGCCCACTGCTCTATTCTCTCTGCACCCTCGACTGTGTGGCCAGGCACAGCTCGAATGCCATCTATGACTATTGTTGACAGAATTTTAGATGGGGGCAAGAGGGCATACAGGAGCGAGATATATCAGCTAGTTGAGTGGTGCTGTAGCCACAACCTTGCACATCATTAAGACCAAAGAACTGATTGTGGACTTTGGAAAGGGTCAGACAAGGGAACACACACCAGTCCTCGTAGAGGGATTTCCTGAGGAGACTGAGGTCCTTTAACATCTGCCGGACGATGCTGAGGATGTTCTACGAGTCTGTGGTGGTCAGTGCGATCATGTTTGCTGTTGTGTGCTGGGGCAGCAGGCTGAGGGTAGCAGACACCAACAGAATCAACAAACTCATTCGTAAGGCCAGTGATGTTGTGGGGATGGGACTGGACTCTCTCACGGTGGTGTCTGAAAAGAGGATGCTGTCCAAGTTGCATGCCATCTTGGACAATGTCTCCCATCTACTACATAATGTACTGGGTGGGCACAGGAGTACATTCAGCCAGAGACTCATTCCACCGAGATGCAACACAGAGCGTCATAGGAAGTCATTCCTGCCTGTGGCCATCAAACTTTACAACTCCTCCCTTGGAGGGTCAGACACCCTGAGCCAATAGGCTGGTCCTGGACTTATTTCCATCTGGCATAATTTACATATTGTTATTTAATTATTTAAGGTTTCATATTGCTATATTTGTACTCTATTCTTGGTTGGTGCAACTGTAATGAAACCTAATTTCCCTCGGGATCAATAAAGTATGTATGTCTATCTATCTATCTATCTAGAAGTAGAAAGAGTGAGCAATCTCAAGATCCTGGTGTCAACATCTCTGAGGATCTAACCTGGTCCCAACGTTATCAATGCAGCTACAAAGAAAGCAGGACAGCGGCTATGTTTCATTAGGAGTTTGAGGAGATTTGGTTTGTCGCCAAAGACACTCGCAAATTTCTGCAGATGTATCATTTAGAGCATTCTAACTGGCTGCATCTGCATCACTGCACAGGATCAAAGTAAGCTGCAGAAAGTTGCGAACTCAGTCCGCTCCATCATGGGCACTGGCCTCCCCTGTATCCTGGACATCTTCAAGGAGCGATGCCTCAAAAAGGCGTGTCCATCATTAAGGACCCCCATCACCCAGGACATGCCCTCTTCTCATTGCTACCATCAGGAAGGAGGTACAGAAGCCTGAAGGCACACACTCAATGATTCAGGAACAGCTCCTTCCCCTCTGCCGTCTGAGTTCTGAATGGACGTTGAATCCACAAACACTACCTCAATACTTTCCCCCCTCTTTTTGCACTACTCATTTAATTTAATTTTTAAAATATGTATATACTTACTGTAATTTACAACAACAATAATGTTTTTACGATTATGTATTGCATTGTACTGCTTCTGCATAACAACATATTTCACCACATATGCCGGTGATACTGGACCTGATCCTGATTCTGATACGTGAGCCTTGAAACTTCGTCTCCTTGCTGAGCAGACAATCCCTCCTGTTCCTGTCATGAACAAAGAAGATACGACACAAGCGAACATCTCTGCCAGGCTGATTGTTTCCATCGGCGAGGGGTCTCTCTCTCGAGAGGGAGTTCAATACCTCAAGCTCTCTGGCCAGCTCACTGGAACGTTTCAGCGCCACTGACCGAACACAACCAGTAGAGGGCGACAGAGGCTTCAAATCCGGATTCACCAGCGATCTCGATTTCAGCCCCTTGTCTATTTCACACCCCCCACCCCCAGCTCTACTTCACCCATCCTCCCTCTCCCGGTTTCACCTAGCACCTGCCACCTCATACTTCTTCCTCCCCTCCCCCCACCTTCACACTCTGACCCCTTCCTGTCCAGTCCTGAGGAAGGGTCTCAGCCCGAAACGTCGATCGACTGTTTACTCTTCTCCATAGACGCTGCCCGGCCTGCTGAGTTCCTCCAGCATTTTAGAACATAGAACATAGAATAGTACAGCACAGTACAGGCCCTCCGGCCCACAATGTTGTGCCGACCCTCAAACCCTGCCTCCCATATAAGCCCCCACCTTAGATTCCTCCATATACCTGTCTAGTAGTCTCTTAAACTTCACTAGTGTATCTGCCTCCACCATTGACTCAGGCAGTGCATTCCACACACCAACCACTCTCTGAGTAAAAAACCTTCCTCTAATATCCCCCTTGAACTTCCCACCCCTTACCTTAAAGCCATGTCCTCTTGTATTGAGCAGTGGTACCCTGGGGAAGAGGCGCTGGCTATCCACTCTATCTATTCTTCTTATTATCTTGTACACCTCTATCATGTCTCCTCTCATCCTCCTTCTCTCCAAAGTTTAAAGCCCTAGCTCCCTTAATCTCTGATCATAATGCATACTTTCTAAACCAGGCAGCATCCTGGTAAATCTCCTCTGTACCCTTTCCAATGCTTCCACATCCTTCCTGTAGTGAGGTGACCAGAACTGGACACAATACTCCAAGTGTGGCCTAACCAGAGTTTTATAGAGTTGCATCATTACATCGCGACTCTTAAACTCTATCCCTCGACTTATGAAAGCTAACACCCCATAAGCTTTCTTAACTACCCTATCTACCTGTGAGGCAACTTTCAGGGATCCGTGGACATGTACCCCGAGATCCCTCTGCTCCTCCACTCTACCAAGTATCCTGCCATTTACTTTGTACTCTGCCTTGGAGTTTGTCCTTCCAAAGTTTACCACCTCACACTTCTCCGGGTTGAACTCCATCTGTCACTTCTCAGCCCACTTCTGCATCCTATCAATGTCTCAACAATCTTCTACACTATCTACAACACCACCAATCTTTGTGTCGTCTGCAAACTTGTCAACCCAGCCTTCTACCCCCACATCCAGGTCGTTAATAAAAATCACGAAAAGACTTTGAGTGCGTTGCTTTGGATTTCCAGTGTCTGCAGATTTTGAAGCGGAGTGAGTTTGAGGAGACCATGCACACACCACCCAGTAACTCATATATTTAATTCCAGCGCAGTCACGGGACAATTTACCAATTAAACGGTGCGTCTTTGGACTCTGGGAGGAAACCGGGGCACCCGGAGGAAACCCACGCGCTCAAGGGAAGGACGTACAAACTTCTGACAGAACTCAGAGCTCTGGCACCTCAGGCTGTAAGAGCATCGCACTAACTGCTACGCTACCATGGCGCCCTAGATTACATTCGCTTTATTTGTCACGTCGACGTGAAAACATCAAAGCAGGGAAATGTGTCGTTTGCTTCAATGACCAAGGATGACCGGGGGGTGGGGGTGGGGGCAGCCCGCAGGTGTCGCCAGGCTTCCGGTGCCAACGTAGCGTGCCCACAACTCACGGACCCAAACTTGTACGTCTTTGGACTCTGGGAGGAAACTGGAACACCCGGTGGAAACCCACACGTTCATGGGGAGACCACACAAACTCCTTACAAACCGCAATGGGAATCGAGCCCGGGTCGCTGGCGCTACGAAGCATTACTCTAATCGCTATGTGACCGTGCTGCCCGCAAACCCGTCATCCCCACCCCCCCACCCCCAGGTCCCACCCCTCCCCCGCATGCTAGGAGCAACTTGCAGCGGCCTGATTGTCCGACTCATTCCTCCATCTCTGGAACGTGGGCAGAAGCCGGAGCACCCGGAGGAAACCCAAGTGGCGGCAGGGGGAGCCTGCAGACTCCGCCTGGACAGCCCCGGAGGTCAGGATCGAACCTGGTCCCTGGAGTTGTGAGGCAGAAGTTCACAGACTCATGCGCTCCCCTTTGGAACCAGAGCTTTTCACCAGCAGAGCAGTTTTCTTTCGTGGTGGAACCCACAAGATGCTGAGAAACTCAACGGGTCAGGCAGCATCTGTGGAGGAAAATAAACTGTTGCTATTTCAAGTTGGAAAACTTCATTCAGAAGGACCTCGAACCAAAATACGACTGTCCATATCCTTTCACGGATGCTGCCTGAGTTCCTCTAGCACAGGGGTCCCCAACTAACCTGGGCTCCGTGGACCCATAAGGCCACAAGACATAGGAGCAAAATTAGGCCATTTGAACCATTGAGTTTGCTCCGCCATTTCATGATGATGATGATGATGATGACCACAATGATGATGATGACGATGATGGTGATGATGATGATGACCACAATGATGATGATGATGATGATGACGGCGACGACGGTGATGATGATGATGATGATGATGGTGATGATGATGATGATGGTGGTGATGATGATGATGATGATGATGATGCCGTCAACTCAGGCCTGAGAGGCCAGCGTCAGGCATTTTCATGCCTTGCAAGGCACGGATCGGAAGGCTGTGTGGGGCGCCACTCCATGCACAGACATTTTGCAGTATTTTTCTTTATTTTACGAGGTCAAGTTGCAAGCTTAACACTCAACTCAGCACGGATGGAAAGTGTACTTGGGAGCTGCCCGACTGGATTCGAACCCGGGAACCTCCATTCCGGAGTCCGGCGCTGATGTCACTGTGCCACCATAGCTGGTACTTTTTTTCCTTCCTCCTCAACCCCAGTTCCCCGTAACCTTTGATACCGTGTCCAATCAAGAACCTATCAATTTCTGCCTTAAGTACACCCAACGACCTGGCCTCCACAACTGCATGTGGCAACAAATTCACCACCCTTTGGCTAAGGAAATTTCTCCACATCTCTGTTTTGAAAAGGCGCCCCTCTATCCTGAGGCTGTGCCCTCTTGTCCTAGACTCTCCCCTCAGTTAATAGTAGGGGTCCATGGCATGAAGAAGGTTGGGATGTCCTGCTCTAGCATTTCTTATGTTACTTCAGATTCCAGCATCTGCAGACTCCTGGGTCTTCCCGTGTGGTGGAGATGTGTGACTCCTTCACCATGCGGGATTCCACACTGCCGGACAGACCACGGAAGATGCGAGTTCCCCTCCGCTTACGCTTCCACTCACGCCCGCGTGTTTCCCAGCCACGGAGGCTGAGCCGGCCTGGAAGAGAACCCGGGCAAGTGCCGAGGTGGGTAATGGATATCCACTGCCCACCTCACTCCCAGGGACACGGCCATTCCTACAAACGTACCGGGGAGAGCATCCTGACAGGTGTCACTGGAACGTGGAGTCAGCTAGCTTCCTAGCGAGCTGAACCCTCCCACCATCGACGACATGTCCAAAAGGTGGTGCCTCAAAAAGTTGGCGTTCGCCATCTGGGACCCTCACCATCTGGGCAATGCCCTCTTCTCAAAACTACCACTGAGGAGGAGATACAGGAGCCTGAAAACCTTCACTCTACAGTTTAGAAACAGCTTCTTCCCCTCCACCGTCAGATTTCTGGATGGTCCATGAACCCATAGGCAGTACCTCATATTCTGATTTCTTTTTGCACTAATTATTTGTTTGTATCTTGTTTATTTATTTACTTATTGTAACTTATGTTGGCTGCCCGTCCTATCCAACAATGACAGGAGACCTATACGGGAGTGTTGGGCCCGTGGCCAAGTGGTTAAGGCGTTTGTCTAGATGTGGCAGTGTGTTTGTGTTTGTGTCTTTGAGCAATCACACATTGCTCTAGTCTGTGTGAGGAGTGGCGCCCCACACAGACTTCCAATCTGCGCCTTGTAAGGCATGAAAATGCCCGACGCGGACCTCTCATGATCTGAGCCGACGTTCCCTCCTATGCCGGAGAGTTTTTAAAGAGCGAAAGCCCTTGCACTGTACAGCAGTTCCACTCTCTCAACCTCAGAAGTCCGGGTCCAGGGGTACGAACAAACGTCACAAACTGGGGTCTTGCAGTGGACGACCACGATGTCTGCTGTGCCTTGTCGTGCGCTCCGCTCTCCACGGAGCGCGGCAGAACCGCCTTCCTCGGCGTATAGGATCTCGTCCATCCAGCCCGCCAGAGCTGACTTCACATGCTGGGACAGGTATATCCCTGTCTCACCGGGGTATGAGGCCGCCGGCTACCCTCAGCTGATTTAGCCCGCCTGTGGAAGCGGTGTGCCGGGGTGTGGCCGTCGTCCCCACGCAGACAGGTTCTCAGAGCCGCGTGTCCGGCGGGGACCAAAGCCGGGTGAGCCGCCCCGGAATGGACACGTCAAGCCCCTTCACCAGAGGTGCTACCCCTCCCTGAACTCCCTGCTGCACTGTACCTCCACCTCAAAAAACAAACAGGGTTCATGACAGTGACGATAAACCGGATTCCGATGCGTATTCAGTACACGCCAAGCGGATTCGTGGTTGCGTGAGGCGTGCGAGGCGGAGAGGGGCAGATGAGCGAGTGATCCAGAGGGTACAAGAGGCGTGAGAGATGCCGGGGGAGGGAGACGATTACTGGGGACAGTCCTCGGCTTCAGCCACCCAAACAGAGGTACTGTCAGGAGCTGTGGAGACAACACCCCTCCAACGGAGTCCAGAGAATTCTACTCCAGCACAGGTCTCGACTGACCATTGACCTACTCCACTGATAGACACTTTAATTATAGAACCCTTCTTATTCTTATTCGAGTTGCTTTGCACTATCAACCCAATTATTAATACCGTTAATGTATATTAATTTATGTACCCTAAATTATAGCACTGCTTGAATAAATGTTACCTTATTTCTCTTAATTATCCTGTCACATAATCCACTATCTTACCTAACATAAATATGGGAACATCACACAAATTAATTACCTTAATTAGCCTAATTGTAGCATTCTCATCATTATTATTACCTTATTTACCTTAATGCTGGTGCCCCATAAAACCACCTAAATGATAGAAACATTATTACCTGATTTATCCTAATAGACGTCTTACTAATTCACCATAAAGTTGAGCCTCATTAATTTTATTAATTATCTTAATAAATTGTGACACAAATTTCCCCAATTCCAGAGCTGCAGTTACTTGTTTTTTTCTGAGAGAATGTTTCTGACTGATGGCAAGGCCCTGTTAGTGTTCTCCCTGCCTGTACTGTGGGGGTGTTTGTGTCCCTGTCTGTACTATAGGAGTGTGTGTACACATACAGGGGGTTGGGACCGATGGTGGTCCAATGTTTACTTTCAGGGGGTTGGGGCAGGTAGAGATCCAATGGTCATATTCAGGAGTTTTAATTGGGATGGGGCAGTTGAAAGACAAAAGGGTTTCCTTGGTGTCTGGGACACAGGTGCGTGGAAGTGTAACTTAGGGTGGGCGTTGCTTGCAAAATTCTATGAATGTCTTGTATCTAACGGACTCTCACAACAAAGGACACCAGCCCACTTTCAGACCCCACCTGTGCCCCTCACCGTCTCCAGTCCAACTATCCCTCTCACTTTATCCTTTTTTCTCACTGATACACACATTCCCTTTCGTATCCCTCTCTCTCTCTCTGTCTGCCTCTCTTTTTCTCAGTCTCTCTGCCTCTCTTTCTCTCTGAATTTATGTGTGTGTGTGTTTCTGCATGTGTGGATATTTGTCTCTGACTTTCTCTCTCTCTCTCAGTGCCTCACTCTCTGTTTCTCTGTGTGTGTCTGTGTCCGTGTCTCGCTCTGCATCTCTCTCTCTCTCGGTCGATCTCTCATTCTGGCTCCCTGTGTGTGTGTGTCTATGAATATCTCTCTCTCCCTCTTTTTGTCTATCTATCTCTCTGTCTCTCTTTCTCTCAATCTGTCTCTCTTTCTCTCTCTCTCTGCCTGTATTACTGTTTTATGTCTCCCTCTGTCTCCATCCCTCTATCTCTCCAATCATACACTTTCTGTCCTTCTTCCTCCCATTCCACTTACTCTATCCCCTCTGCCTCTCCCACCCACAGCCCCTTCCCATTCCCCCTCTCTCTCTCCCACGCCTCCCCCGCCAGTCTCTCTCCCATCCTTTGTGGCCAAATGTGCGGATGATACGAGGATAGGTCCGGGGACAGGTAGTGTTGAGAAAGCAGATTGGAGGAATGAGTGAAGAAGTGGCAGATGGAATGTAGGGAAGGTCATGCGGTTTGGTAGAAGGAACAAAGTCGTAGACTAATTTCGAAATGGGGAGAAAATCCAAAAATCAGAGTGCAGAGGAACTTGGAAGTCCTTGTGCATGGTTCCCTACAGGTTAACTTGCAGGTTGAGTCAATGGTAAAGGAAGCCAAATGCAATGTTAATGTTCATCTCAAGAGGACTAAAATCTAAGCACAGGGTTGTCATGCTGAGGCTTTGTAAGGCATTGGTCAGACCACACTTGGAGTATTGTGAGCAGTTTTATCAAAGAAAGGATATGCTGGTATTGGAGAGGGTCCAGAGAAGGTTCATGAGCATGACTCTAGGAATGAAAGAGTTCATGAACGAGGACCATTTGGTGGCTCTGGGCCTGTACTCACTGGGGTTTAGAAGAATGAAAGGGGATCTCATTGAAACCTATCGAATATTGAAAGACCTAGACAGAGTGAATGTTTCCTATAATGGGGGAGTCTAGGACCGCATCCTTAGAACAGAGGGATATCCAGTTAGAGCAGAGATGAAAGGAGTTTCTTTAACCAGAGGGTAGTGAATCTGAGGAATTCATTACCTCAGCTGGCTGAGGAGGCCAAACCCCTGAGTATATTTGAAGCTGAGGTTGATAGGTTCTTGATTATTCAGGGTGTCTAAGGTTATGGGGAGAAGGCAGGAGAATGGGCTTTAATGGGATAATAAATCAGCCATAGAAACATAGATACATAGAAAATAGGTGCAGGAGTAGGCCATTTGGCCCTTCGAGCCTGCACCACCATTCAGTATAATCATGGCTGATCATCCAACTCAGAACCCTCTACCTGCCTTCTCTCCATACCCCCTGATCCCTTTAGCCACAAGGGCCATATCTAACTCCCTCTTAAATATAGCCAATGAACTGGCCTCAACTGTTTGCTGTGGCAGAGAATTCCACAGATTCACCACTCTCTGTGTGAAGAAGTTTTTCCTAATCTCGGTCCTAAAAGGCTTCCCCTTTATCCTCAAACTGTGACCCCTCATTCTGGACTTCCCCAACATCGGGAACAATCTTCCTGCATCTAGCCTGTCCAACCCCTTTAGAATTTTATATGTTTCAATCAGATCCCCCCTCAATCTTCTAAATTCCAGTGAGTATAAGCCTAGTCGATCCAGTCTTTCATCATATGAAAGTCCTGCCATCCCAGGAATCAATCTGGTGATGGATTGGTGGCACAGATTTGATGGGCCAAATGGCCTAATTCTGCTCCTATGGTCTCCTCCCACTCACTCTGCTTCTCTCTGGCAGAAACAAGAGAAAACCTGCAGACGCTGGAAATCCGAGCAACACACACAGAATGCAGGAGGAACTCAGCAGGCCGGGCAGCGTCTATGGAGAAGAGTGAACAGTCGATCGACGTTTCGGGCCGAGATCCTTCATCAGGACTGGACAGGTAGGGGAGAAGTCAGAGTAAGAAGGTGGGGGCAGGGGAGGAAGAGGTACGAGGTGGCAGGTGCTAGGTGAAACCAGGAGAGGAAGAGAGGTGAAGTAAAGAGCTGGGAAGTTGATTGATGAGAGAGATAAGAGACTGGAGAAGGGCTGAAATCCAGATCGCTCTGGTGGATCTGAATTTTAAGCCTCTGTCGCCCTCTCCTGGCTGTGTTCAGTCAGTGGCGCTGAAACGTTCCAGTGAGCTGGCCAGAGAACAAAGTGCCAAAGTCCCCTCTCCAGAGGCCCCTCACCGACGGAAACTATCAGCCTGCCAGAGATGTTCCCGTGTTGTTCATGACAGGAACAGGAAGGATTGTCCACTCAGCAAGGAGACAAAGTTTCAAGGCTCACGTATCAGAATCAGTGTAATACATAGTAATAAAATATTATTGTTATTGTAAATTACAGTAAAGTTATTTATTTATATACACACATTTTAATTCCATATCCCATTCCCATTCTGACATGTCTATCCACGGCCTCCTCTACTGTAAAGATGAAGCCACACTCAGGTTGGAGAAACAACACCTTATATTCTGTCTGGGTAGCCTCCAACCTGATGGCATGAACATCGACTCCTTTAACTTCCGCTAAGGCCCCACCTCCCCCTCGTACCCCATCCGTTATTTATATACACACATTCTTTCTCTCTCTCTCCTTTTTCTCCCTCTGTCCCTCTGAATATACCCCTTGCCCATCCTCTGGGTCCCCCCCCCCCACCCCGTCTTTCTTCCCGGACCTCCTGTCCCATGATCCTCTCGTATCCCCTTTTGCCTATCACCTGTCCAGCTCTTGGCTCCATCCCTCCCCCTCCTGTCTTCTCCTATCATTTTGGATCTCCCCCTCCCCCTCCCACTTTCAAATCTCTTACTAGCTCTTCCTTCTGTTAGTCCTGACAAAGGGTCTCGGCCTGAAACGTCGACTGTACCTCTTCCTAGAGATGCTGCCTGGCCTGCTGCGTTCACCAGCGACTTTGATGTGTGTTGCGTAAAGTTAAATAAGTCGAGCACCTTCGCTCCGTCCGCCACATCAGACAGGATCTCCCAATAGCCACCCACTTCAACTCTGCCTCACATTCCCATTCAGATATGTTCATACATGGCCTCCTCTACTGACATGATGAGGCTAAACTCAGGTTGGAGGAGCAACACCTCATATACCGTCTGTATAGTCTCCAGCCCCTTGGTATTCTCCACCTTCTGGTAGTTCCCTCCCCTTATCCCTATTTCACTCTGCCCCCTCCCACAGCTGCCTACCTCCTCCTTCTTGGTTCCGCCTCCTTCTACTACCTATTGTGTTTTCCCCTATTCCTTCTTCACCTTTCCTGCCTCTTCCCTCCCCCACCCCTTTATCTTTCCCCTTACTGGTTTTTCACCTGGAACCTACCAGCCTTCTCCTTCCCACCCTCCCCCCACCTTCTTTATAGGGCCTCTGCCCCTTCCCTCTTCAGTCCTGACGAAGGGTTCCGGCCCGAAACGTTGACCGATCTTTTCCACTGATACTGCCTGACCTGCTGAGTTCCTCCAGTGTGTTGTGTGTGTTGCTTTGACCCCAGCATCTGCAGAGAATTTTGTGTTTAAAAATAAGTGTCACCCACTTATGACAGAGATGAAGCTTATCTTTATTCTCCAGAGCAACAGATACAAAATACTGGAGGGTCTCAGCAGGTCAGGCAGCATCTATGGAGAGGAATAAACAGTCAACGTTTTGGGTTGAGACCCTTCATGAGGACTTGTGTGTGCTCTGGATTTTCCAGCATCTGCAGAACCCTTGGGTTTACTTTCCAGTGTTGGTTGGTTTTTGGAGCTCTCTTACTCAAAATCTGATTTTTTTAAATCAGGTGGGAAGAGGGAGAGAGATACCACGAACGGGAGGGGTACCAGGGGGCAGCACCAGCCCATGAGTCCTGACGAAGGGTCTCGGCCCAAAACATCAACTGTACCTCTTCCTAGAGATGCTGCCTGGCCTGCTGCATTCACCAGCAACTTTGATGTGTGTGGCTTGAATTTCCGGCATCTGCAGAATTCCTGGTGACCAGCCCATCATCGAAGGTACCACCAGGGGGCAGCACCAGCTATCACAGTAGGTGCCAGCAAGTGGCAGCACCAACCCATCACTGAAGGTGCCACCAGTCCATCACTGAAGATGCCAGCAGAGGGCAGCACCAGCCCATCACTGTAGGTGCCAGCAGAGGGCAGCAATTATTCAATATCAGTTTCTGTGGTATGTTTGAACCTTAGGACTTTTCACAGGTCCTGGAGGTCCACATGGTTAGAAAGTGCCACCATAGCTCCTTATATAGAAAAGGAGGCCTTTCAGCCCATTGTGTTTATGCTGGCTCACAGAACAATCTGATTTCTGCACTAATTTCCTTGTATCTATGCTCCCATTAGTCCTACCCCTCACCCACCCCGCAGGGGCAACTTACAGTGGACAATTAACCCACGACCCTCACGCTTTTGGGATGTGGAAGAAAACAGGAGCACCCAGAAGAAACTCCACACCACCACAGGGAGGACCTGCAAGCTCCACACAAGACAGCTTCTGAAGGTCAGGACTGAGGCAACAGCTCTATTAACTTAGTCACTGTTCCACTCTCTCCAAAGCCTTCCGTAGTGACTCCCGGATTTGGTCACAGCACTTCAGAAGACATCAGAGAGGGAATTTTATCCAGCATGTAAAGAGGGATCTCGTGGTCCAAGCCCAGAGCTCCCTGAAAGTGTCTACACAGGCAGAAAACATGGTGAAGAAGATATAGGGCATGGGTGGCCATCAGTGGTTGGGGCACTCAGTATAAGAGTAAAGAAGTTAGTTGCATCTATATAAAACTTTGTTTGGACCGCTTTTGGAATATAGTACGAATCTGTGGTTGCCCCATCACAGGAGGTTTTGGAGAGAGTGCAGAAGATGTTCACTAGCATGCTGTCTGGATTAGAGGGTCTGAGATATAAGGAGAGATTGGACAAAAGCAGAGATGGTGCTCGGTGCTCGGTGTCGGAGGCTCGAAGTTTTCGGACGACTCAGAGTCGGACTGTGGTCGGGCATGGCAGGGAGAGTTTTCTTCCTTCTCCCGTCTGCGTGAGATGTGGGACTTTCGAGAGACTTTGAACCTTTTTCTACCGTGCCCATGGCCTGTTCTTCATCAAGTTATGGTATTGTTGCACTGTTGTAACTATATGTTATAATTTTGTGGTTTTTGTCAGTTTTTCAGTCTTGGTCTGTCCTGTGTTTCTGTGATATCACACCATCATTTCTTAATGCATGCATTACTAAACGACAATAAAAGAGGACTGCGTGTCCTCATAATCTAATCTAATCTAATCTAAACTAGAATTGATCTTTTTTCTGAAGCGTCGAAGGCTGAGGAGAGGCATGCTAGAAGTTTATAAAACTATGATCAGTAGGCTTTGATAAGATTGACAGGATCTCTCTCCCAGGGTAGAAATGTCATATACTGAGGGTGTTCATTCAGGGTGAGAGGGGGAAGGATTAAGGGGGATCTGAGGCGCAAATTTTCTTAGAGGGAGGCGAGTTCTGGACTGGGCTGCCAGGGATACGACAGAGACACTGAATAGGATGTTAGACAGACACGTAAAAATGCAGGGAACAGGGTGAAATTGTACAGGCAGAGGGGACTGAGTTTAATTTAGGGTCATGTTCAGCACAGGCATAAAGGATACAGATAAAAGATTAAAAACACAAGAAAGTTTGCAGACGCTTAAAATCCAAAGCAGCAGTGCGCACACACACACACAAAATGCTGCAGAAGCTCAGCAGGTCAGGCAGCGTCTATGAAAGTGAATAACGTTTTGTACCAAGACCCTCCATTGGGGTCTCAGCCTGAAACGTCGACTGTTTATTCATTTCCACAGATGCAGCCTGACCTGCTGAGTTCCGCCAGCACATTGTGTGTGTTGCTTGAGATAATAAGATTAGCTTTATCTGTCAATAGACAATAGACAATAGGTGCAGGAGTAGGCCATTCAGCCCTTCGAGCCAGCACCGCCATTCACTGTGATCATGGCTGATCATCCACAATCAGTACCCTGTTCCTGCCTTCTCCCCATATCCCTTCACTCTGCTATCTTTAAGAGCTCTATCTAACTCTTTCTTGAAAGAATCCAGAGAATTGGCCTCCACTGCCTTCTGAGGCAGAGCATTCCACAGAACCACAACCCGCTGTGTGAAAAAGTTTTTCCACAACTCAGTTCTAAATTGTCTACCCCTTATTCTTAAACTGTGGCCTCTGGTTCTGCCCCCCCACCAACATCCGGAACATGTTTCCTGCCTCTAGCATGTCCAATCCCTTAATAATCTTATATGTTTCAATCAGATCCCCTCTCATCCTTCTAAATTCCAGTGTATACAAGCCCAGTCGCTCCAATCTTTCAACATATGACAGTCCCACCATCCCGGGAATTAACCTCGTGAACCTACGCTGCACTCCCTCAATAGCAAGAATGTTCTTCCTCAAATTTGGAGACCAAAAATGTACACTTCAAAGCGTACAGTGATAGGCATTGTTTAGGTCAAATCAGCGGGCATAATGTTCAGCTGCCCTCAAGTTTTGCTCTGCTTCTGGAGTCAACATAGCATGCCCAGAGCTCATTAACCCATTGGACTGTGGGAGGAAACAGGAGCACCCGGAGGAAACCCACGCGGTCAGGGGGAGAACGTACAAACTCCTTACGGGCAGCGGCGGGAATCGAACCGAGGTTGCTGGCGCTGTAAAACGATTGCACTTAGGGCTGCGCTAGTGTGCTGCTGTCATGATGGGCCGAAGGGCCTGGTCCTGTTCTGTGGTAACACAACCACTCACCTCTGTCCGGGAACTGGGGAGTGTCAAGTACAGAAGGGACCAGAGCTGAGGCAGTGAGTGATACGGAGATGTCGCCAAGACAGAGGACCGAGATCACAGTTCACACAACATCGATTTATTGCATATTACACAGATTGAAGAACCACAACATGGACAGGGTGCCATCAGGCTCCCTGCACAGACAGACACGAAGCAAACAGTAAAGCTTCTAGTCAACAGGATGACCACAAAACTAGTTACAGCTGAACACAGGAGTGGCGGCGACCTCCGCTGGGGCCAGGCTCTCGCCAGCTCACCTTCTCTCAATTCTTGCCTCTCCAGTGTTTCCCCTTCTTTGCTTTACCTGCAAGTGAAGGAAGAGATAAGTTAATTCCACGTGGGATGGAGCAGAAAGCTAACCAGGCCTCGTTTGACCACAGATAGGAAAGGGTGAGTATTAGTGATGATTTGTTTAGTTAGGTGTACTGTTACCAGTCAAGACATCTGTCTATTCTAACAGCATTTTCCTGCATTAAGCGTATATCCCTCCACTGCTTCCCCATCCAAATTCGTGCCCACGTGCCCTTTTAGCACTGTAATCGTATCTGCTTCAACCGTCTCCTCTGGCAATTCCTTTTGTTGAGCCGTTGGTTTGAAAGCTCATTTTTAAACCACGAAAGAGCAAGAAGTCGTTTTATTTTATTCCTTCCTAAACCTGGGTTCTAAGTGTTTCCACTCCAATTCTGAGTGAAAGTGAAGCATTTTGAAAAGCCTCTTCTACAACCTCCAGCCTTGAACAACATTGATCTACAAATGCCCATTGATACACAACCCATTGACCTACCACAGCCCAGAGATGCCCCAAACTTCTCCATTTTCCTTGATGTAGATTTAAGATTGATTTAAATCTGTGCATATTCATTATTATAGATTAAAAATATTTTCAGCCAGCTGAACAAATTTCTTTGCAAACAATTGCATTTTACTGCCTGTTGAGATCTAAGAGCACATCTTTCATTTCCTGTGCCTGGTTATAACAATGGGCTTTGGTAGATCAATGGATTGTGCATCAATGGGCTTTGGTAGATCAATGGATTGTGTATCAATGGGTTTTGGTAGATCAATGGGTTGTGTATCAATGGGCTTTGGTAGATCAATGGATTGTGTATCAATGGGCTTTGGTAGATCAATGGGTTGTGTATCAATGGGCTTTGGTAGATCAATGGGTTGTGTATCAATGGGCTTTGGTAGATCAATGGGTTGTGTATCAATGGGCTTTGGTAGATCAATGGGTTGTGTATCAATGGGCTTTGGTAGATCAATGGGTTGTGTATCAATGGGCTTTGGTAGATCAATGGGTTGTGTATCAATGGGCTTTGGTAGATCAATGGGTTGCGTATCAATGGGCTTTGGTAGATCAATGGATTGTGCATCAATGGGCTTTGGTAGATCAATGGGTTGTGTATCAATGGGCTTTGGTAGATTAATGGGCTGTGTACCAAAGGGCTGTGGTATATTGCAAAATAGTATATTGCTTGTTGCATCTATTTAAAACTTTGGTCAAGCCAGATTTGAATATCATGTGAGGTTTTGATCTCCTCATTACAATATAACATAAGACAGGATCATAATTAGGCCATTTGGCCCATCAATTTTGCAACAGCATTCCACGATTTGTTATCTCTCTGATTAAGGTTCTCTTGCCTTCTTTCCTTCGGCACCCTGCTATTTAAGAACCTATCAACTTCTGCTTTGAGTATACAGTACTCAATAACTTGGTCTCCACAGCCTCTGAGGCAATGAATCTCACAGCTCTGGCCAAAGAAATTCCTCCTCACTTCTCTTCCAAAGCGGCGTGCGTTTATTCCAAGGCTGTACATTCGGGTTGGTCCTAGACACTGGCACTATTGAAAACATACTCTCCACATCCACTCCACCTAGGCCTCTCAATATTTGGTAGATCTCAATGAGGTTGACCTTCCCCCCACCCCCCACCCCACACAGTTCTTATAAATTCCAACGAGTACAGGCCCAGAGCCATCAAACACTCCTCGTATGTTAACCCTTTCATTCCCAGGATCATCCTCATGAATCTTATCTGGACCCTCTTCAACGCCAGCACATCCTTTCTTAGAAAAGGGGCCCAATACTGCTCACAATACTCCAAAATCATTCTGGCCAATGCCTTATAAAAGCATTACGTCTTTGCTTTTACATTCCAGTGCTCTAAAATTGAATGCTAACATTGTATTTGCCTTCCTTACCACTGACTCAGCCTGCATCCTGCACTTGGACTTCCATGTCCCTTTGCAGCTCCAATTTTTGAATTCACTCCCTGTTTAGAAATAGTCTACATTTTCATTCTTTCTACCAAAGTGCATGGCCATATGCTTCCCTATATCATGTTCCACATATTCCATTCTTTGCCCATTCTCCTGATCTATCCAAATCCTTCTGCTCCTTGGACACGACCTGCTCCTCCAGCTGTCTTTGCATTGTCCACATACTTGGCCACAAAGCCATCAATTCCATCATACAGCAAAGATGTGGGGGCTTTGGAGAGACTGCAGAAGAGGTTCATAGGATGCCACAACCTGAACCATAAGGAGCGGCTGGAAAAACTTGGCTTGCTTTCCCAGAAGCACAGGAGGCAGAGGGGAGACTTGATAATGATTGTCAGAGGGATAGGTGATGTCGAGAGTCAGAATATTTTCTCCCAGTCAAATACGAAGGGGCGAATTGAGAGAGGTGAGAGGGGGAGTGTTTACAGGAGATGTATGGGGCAAGTTTTTTTTATTCAGAGTGTGATAGGTACTGGAACAGGCTGCCAGGAGTGGTGGTGGAAGCAGATACAACATGGAGTTCAACATGCGGTGATCATTTCTCCTTCCGGTAAATAAATCCGCCCCTCCTTCCTTCCTTTATTCCCTACTCTAACTTTTTACCTCTTCTAACCTGCTTATCAGTCCCTCTGGGTCACCTCCTCCTCCCCTTTCTCCCATGGTCCACTCTCCTCTCCTATCAGATTCCTCCATCTCCAGCTCTTTCCCTTTCCCACCCACCTGACTTCACCTATTACCATCCAGCTATCTTCCTTCCCCTCCCCTCTCCTTTCTATTCTGGCACCTTCCCCCATCCTTCACAGAGTCTTTACAGAAGTATAGTCCTTTCCAGGAAACCAGAATACCCAGAGGAAGACTATGTGGTCAAGGGTAGTTCCTCGCAGGCAGTGATGGGAATCGAACCCAGGCCGCCTGTACTGTGAACTGTTGTGCTAACCACTACACCACTGAGACACCTTAGGTATTGACGCTGCCTGACTGCTGAGTTCCTCCAACGTTTTCTGCATGTTGCTCTAGATTTCCAGCATCTGCAGAATCTCTTGTATTTAAACAAAGGACAGATAGAGGCTTTTTAGCCCCAGCTTAGAAATGTCAAATACCAGCGGGCAAAAGTTTAAGGGGGGAGAGAGAAAGAGTTCAGAGGAGATTTATTTG